>NW_022437021.1:1576966-1622821 GCF_009761245.1 Sapajus apella | reverse complement strand
GCTGGAGTGCAATGGCGCGATCTCGGCTCACCGCAACCTCCGCCTCCTGGGTTCAGGCAATTCTCCTGCCTCAGCCTCCTGAGTAGCTGGGATTACAGGCATGCACCACCATGCCCAGCTGATTTTTTGTATTTTTAGTAGAGACGGGGTTTCACTATGTTGACCAGGATGGTCTCGATCTCTTGACCTCGTGATCCACCCGCCTCGGCCTCCCAAAGTGCTGGGATTACAGGCATTTTTTTTTTTTTTTGCATGTAGCTGTCCAGGTGTCTCAGCACTGTTTATTGAAAAGACAAGTCTTTCTCCATTGAATGATCCTGGCGTTTTTGTTGAAAATTGATTGTGCACAGATAAATGGATTTATTTCTGGACTTTCAATTCTGTTTTTGTGATTTTCTCTCTTGAAAAACCTAAGATTTCCTCAGATCATAAGAGATATAATTGTTATGAAAGAACCTAGAAAACTATCTGACAAATTCTAAATTCTGAACAGGCATTCAGCCATACATGCATGTATTTATCATTTATTTCTTTCGTGTGAGTGGCATGAAAACAGCACAAGTATATGACATTTGGGGGTGTATGACCATGTGGTCAGAGCCATCCAGATCACCAGAAAATAGTTTCTAAAAATCATTTGATACTTTTCATTTCAATGTATCTTAAAGTGGTTACATAAAAGTTCTCAGCAAACTGACAGAAGAGCAGAAGATCAAACACCACATGTTCTCACTCATAGGTGGGTGTTGAACAATAAGAACACATGGACACAGGGAGGGGAGCACTACACACTGGGGTCAGTTGGGGGAAATAGGGGAGGGACAGTGGGGGGTGGGGAGCTGGGGAGAGATAGCAAGGGGAGAAATGCCAGATGTAGGTGACGGGGAGGAAGGCAGCAAATCACACTACCACGTGTGTTCCTATGCAACAATTTTGCATGTTCTTCACATGTACCCCAAAACCTAAAATGCAATAAAATAAATAAATGGGAAAAAAAAGTTATAGTAAATTTATTTTTAAAAATTATTTTAATTATAAAAATTTCAAATGAATGCTACACACTGATCTTAGATGACTGTTTCAAACATTATGTGTAAACCTAATACATCACAATTTTATGCAGTTTGAAGAACTTATTCTGATGTTTTCTTCTTTCACTTCACATTTTCTTCACCTAGTCTCAAGCTTCATTTGAGATAGTAAGACACAAAAATTTTATAAAGCAACATAATTAGTGGAATGTTTTTTGACTGCCTTTTGCATAGTGAGAAATATTAGAAAGAGAACTATAGGAGGAATGAGAAAATTTCTGTGAACTTGGTTAAGTCACTTAATCCCCCAAATATCTGTCAAAATGGCAATAAGCATAATTTGTCTGCTTACTCCATGAGATTGTTGTGAAGATCAAAGGAAATCATTCATGAGAAGGCTATGGGTTTTGTTTGTGCTTTTTGCGGGGAGGGAGTGTACCAAAAAAGTGTTAATGAAGTGTAAGATATTGTTATTTTATTATTAGTTGTCTTGGTGTCATCTATGATTCTCAGTCTACTATTTTGTTTGATGTGTAGCTTCCTCACTGCCCCCCTTTTAGAATCTGCTTCATGGATTAGAAATCGATTTTTTACTAATCATTATATCTAATTGTCTAATGAAGGTTTAGTGTCATGTATTCTGGAAACTCGCCCCATCATGCCAAAACCAGAGGATAACCTTGCTATAAAGAGTGTCACTATTCCCAGATTACCCGAAGATCCAATCCTGCCTCCTGTACACAAGATGATTTATAGTGCCTCCTATAATGAGAGGTTATAATGCTGCAATCGGAACAGAGATCCCACTTGCATTGCAGAAGAGGCCATACATAACTCTGTTAACATTACGTACCATCTTCCTTTAATGGTTTGAATAATATAGTAGCAAAACAGCAACAGAAAGTAATTTGGGAAATAAAACCAACCTGTTATTAAGGGATGCGTAACACTGACAGTTCCCAAAGTATTCTTTATTCTTGTTACCTTTGTATCTTTCTGAGACAGCCAGGTGAAAGAGGGTCCCTGGAGAAACTCCAACCAGCCTGCTCACTGAGGTGGAGCCTCAGGAAGTTCCTGAGCTTTGCAGCTGGGAGGACCCTGGCCCCACCTCTTCCTGTGTGGAACTTGGTATTCCAATGGTGGACGGTAGCGCTCTAGCGGGGGGACCCTGGCCTTGCAAAGACCTTGCAAAGGATCCCTGTGGCCCCTCACTTCCTCCCCTTTTCACCCAATAAAACCCGGCTTTAGTCACCCTTTAAACCGTCTGTGAGCCTAAATTTTCCTGGCCGTGAAATGGACAAGAGCCTAATCTTTAGCCAAACTGAGGAAAAGTCCTGCAACATTTCTGTAGGAGAAATTAACAGCAATATCTGATATATGCATGAGATGTTGCACTTCATAAAGGGTTTTAATGAAATATACTTTAATCTTACAACATCTGAATAAACTAGAAGGCCAGAGTCTCATTTTAATTTTATAGAAAGTGAAACTAGATTTTTAAAAATAGGCTAAAAAGCTTGCTCAAGATTATATACCTTGTTAGTAAAAGTTGTGACTCAATCTTGGGGCTTTGACTCAGTGATTTTATTTTCCCTCAGCAAGCGTGCTTCAAAAGCACATATGACATCACATATCCTGGATATCCTGGATATACATTGGGAGTTCTTCTGGTTTGAAATAAAGGAGATTCTAGGCTTTCTCCACCAATGGTATAACAAACTCACACAGTATTGAGCAAATTAAAAAAGAAAGAAACCACAATGCCACATAAAGCAAAAACATCCCCATATTTATTAGAACACATTCTGTCAAAAGTCAAGACTCCTATAGTTGAATGTATATCAGTTCATCGGATAAAGTATCAAAATTTTATACATCTTTTTCAGTTATTGTTTATTCCTGTTATGCAGGTAGTACCAAATGTACTCATTTTATTTTTACAGGGAAGGTTGCAGAAGATTTGCTTTGAGCTCAATGTACATTCTTCATTTCCCTGGTGATAAAGACCTCAGTCATAGGACAACTGGATAAACTGAACTGACCTATTCAGCAAAGGAAGACAGACTTTGCCTTCCAGTTCAGGGTCTTTTATTACTGATGCTACTAAGGCAATGTCGTCAAAGTCTCATTCATGTTTATCTATGAACTCTGTCCTTGGCTTCATAAGAGGGTACACTGTTACAAGGCAAGGCAGCAGCACTCCTTTTATCACATCAGAGAAGTCTTTGCTAATGGCTCTATTGCATGCTTATGTAATGTAAAATACTAGGGACATAGTTGAATCAAGGCTCAGGCAGAGAGAACCACTTTTTAAAAATTGTTAAAGAAGTTTACATGGAAAGGTGGATAGTGTGTGTGTTATGCATCAAGGCACATTGTCCTTATTTTCATATTATGCTGCATCCAAATGGCATATGTAAGATGGAGCTTTAGCAATTATCTAGCTGATGTGACCCATGTTAATGGACAATCCAGTTAGTCTGGCTTTTAAAAGTAGATTTTAGCAAGAAGTGAAATGTCAAAAGAGCACTTAAATGGATTTCCTTCAATTTTTAAGTTAAATTGCAGTCCCTGACTTTATTTTCCAATTACCACATGATATTTCAATAGTATTGTTCCAATAATAACACTGTGTTCTTAAAGAGTCCCTTGCAGTCAATTAGTTCAAAGTACATTTGGGAATATACACAGGTTATCAGTTTCCCTCCAGCTTTATGAAACATATGTGAGCTACAAGCAATTGGTAACTGCTACTATCACTGTCATTCTTCTCTGCCCTCCAGTCACCCTAGTTGCAGTGCTTTCTAATTTCCTTGGACAATTATATATACACAGTATATATATTATATATATAATATATACACACACATACATACATATGATATATAATTCTTCATGCATTTAGAGATACACAGTTTTAATACTCCTTACTTTGAAAGTACTAAGCTAGGCCTTCATTCATTGTTGCACGGCATTGCTTAATTTTCTGAAAATGTTAATTCACACATTTAAATGAATATTTATTAGGCACATGTTAATTCTATGCAGAGAACGAGGTCTTAGGTTGACTCATGTGAAATTGCCAATGTACAAACACTTTTGACCTATAAAGACTTCTATTTCATAGGGTTCAACCTAGTGACTACAGTATTAGGTTGAACTATATGAATTGTGAAAAGAAAGATTAGGTATCAGCTACTTTGTATTGTGTGACCTATATCTCCCTACCTTTTTTTTTTTTTTAAATTCCACATTTAAGTGAGATCATGCAGTCTTTTTCTAACCATTTGTGGATTATTTCACTTAGCATAATGCCCTCCAGCTTCATTCATATGGCGATTGGCAAGTAGCAGGTTCTCCTTCATTTTTTAAGGCTGAATAATATTCCATTGGGTATATGTATATCATATTTTCTTTAAGGCTGAATAATATTCTATTATGTTTATGTATATATTACATCTATGGCCACTTAGGATGTTTTCATACCTTGACTATTGTGATCAAATGTACAACAAGAAGACTATAGTTAATAAAATTGCATTATATTAAGAACTTTTAAAAATAAGCAGATTTTAGCTGCTTTTGTCACAAAAAAGTATGTGATATGTTAATTTGGTTCACTGTAGTAACCATTTTACAATCTATATGTATCCCATAACATCATGTTGTAAAACTGAAATGCATACAATATTTGTTTTAAAAAATAAAAGAAGGCTAAGATGAAGAGAAAATACTTTTTGGAGGAAGTGACATTTAGACTTTGGTCTAGCATGATTAGATTTCAAGAAAGATTTAGTAGGGAGACTCTTCCAGAACATAAATGGAATGTACAATAGAGGTAGGAAAAATACGGAGTGTTCAGAGATTTGCAGGTTGTTAAGTTGGCCTGATGCCTGTGTGGTGTGGGTCACAAGTCTGAAAGAAAGCATCAGGGCAGATGACGTAGGGCAGAAGTGAAAGCTGGTTAAGGAGTCTGGGTTTTTTCTACTGAGCCATGTGAATTCATGGAAGGTTTCTGAAAAAGGGAGATCAATGATGGAGGCAATGTTCAGAATAGACCAGACGTGGAAGATTACAGAGAAGGGAGCCAGGCAGAAGGAGTTAGGGGCTCAGATGAGAGCTGACAAGATTGGGGGACAGCAGGCCTGTGGCAGAAGCACTGTTAGGCACGGACTAAACACATGAAGAACAACTCTTCATGTGACTCTACATGTTAAGAATGATGCCTGGGAAAATGGTGCTGTTTCACAGATGAGTATGACAAAAGGAGAAGCTGCTTTAAGAAAAGACTGAGTTCAGTGAGATGCAGACAAGCACATCCACAAGGAAAAGTCTTGTTCAGTGGAATGTTGCATTGTAGATGATAAGTTAGCCCATACGAGTGGCTATCAGCAAACCAAGAGAATAAATACTCAAATGAAAAAGAAAGCCATAAACAGAAATCTGGATAATAACAACTTTTCAGGGTGAAAGGAAGGTAAAGGGTATGGAAAGGCTAGAAGATTCAGAAGACCACAAGGGACACTTTCATTTCTGAGACTAAAGCAAACCAATAGGTTGGGACCAACACCCTCACAGAACTAAGCATTCTATATCAAATACAAATACCCTTAGCAACTAAAAATTCTGGATCAAATAATTTAAAAAACTTAAAGACATCAAAGAACTGATAAGAGAGTCTGGAATTATGAGGACCATGAAGAAAATGAGGACCCAGAGATGCAGTGCCATCATCTCCCACAGCCTTTGCCAGTTTCTGCAACTGTGAACTTCGATTTTGACATCAAGTCCCAGGGCATGCTGAAATGGGGAGTTAAATAGGATCCCACCCACATTAAGCTGAGATTCCAAATAGTCACACTATTATGATAAGAAGTGGTGAACTCATCACCGCCACCACCCAAAATAACCCAGGTGATTGTATTTTTGCTAAGCAAAGAAGAGGAAAAATAAAAATGTTTTCCTTAGAATCTATATTTATAAACTAGTTATTGTGAAGGTGTGTAGTCCCTATTCACATCACCTAAGTAATTCAAAAAATATTTAGTCATGAATGTAGTTTAATTTTAGTCTAAATTGGTCTTAAGCTAGTAATACCTCTAGGCTTTTGCCATTAATATAAATGCTTTCTAAAAGAATGTATCTCTATTCAAGTCCTCAAAGATTCTCCACAAATAATGTTTCAAGGACAATTTCCAGCACATAGTCAAAAATGACAAAGCATACAAGAAAACAAGCTACCATGAGTGAGAAGTGGCAGAAACAAAGCCATAAGACAACATAGATAAGAATTGTCAGCAAATATTTTAAATAATTACATTCTATAAGTTTAACAAAGGAAAAGCATGAAAATACCTGTAAATAGGAAACTGTAAAAAATTACACAGCCAATTTTTAAAACAGTCAAATATAACTTTTAGGAATAGAAAGTATAACAATTACTAACAATGCATAGACTCTTGAAACTCATTAATAAGAAAATGAACAACCCAGTTAAAAAGTGAGCAGATTCAAAACACTAAAAACACCAAATACTGGTGAAGATGGAACACAACAGAAATTCCATTTACTGTTTCTGTGAAGGAAATTTGGAACAGCAACTTGAATTAAGTAGAGCCTGAAGATATGACTGAATTGCTTCAGTCTCATGATAAAATTTAAGGAATGAAGAGTTGCTTCATATGGATGAACAGAGAGAGTGGTTTCTTAAAATGGAATCTAATCCTGGTGAAAAATACAGTGAGCATTGTTTAAGTGACAAAATATTTAGAATATTATATAGACTTAGGCTGATAAAGGAGCAAAAGTGTTTGGGAAGATTGACTCCAATTTTGAACGAGTTATATTGTGAATCAAATGCTATCAAACAGCATCACAGGCTACAGAGAAGCCTTCATGAAAGAGTCAATGGATGAGGCAAATTTCATTGTTCTCTTATTTTAGGAAATTGCCAAGCCACCCCAAGCTTTGGCAAACAACAACCTTGATCAATCGGCAGCTATCAGCATTGAGGTAAGACCTTCCACCAGCAAAATGACTATAACTTACTAAAGTCTCAGATAATCATTAGCACTTTCTAGCAATAAAATATATTTTTAAATTAAAATATGTACATTTTTAGATATAATACTATTGTATACTTAATAAATTAAGTATAGTGTAAACATGATTTTTATATACACTAGGAAACCAAAATATTTGTGTGACTCTCTTTATTGTGATATTGCTTTACTTTTATTTTCAAAATTTTAAATTAGTTTTAAAAATTATAATTGGTATATTATTATACACATTTATAGGGTATAATGTGATGTTTCAATGCATTTATACATTATATAACGATCAAATCAGAGTAATTACCACATCCATCACTTTAAGCACTTATCATTTCTTTGTGGCAATCATGATCAAAATTTTCTGTTCTGGCTCTTGAAATACATACTACATTGTTATTTGTTATAGTCACCCTAATATGTAAGAGAACACCAGAACTTATTCTTCCTGTCTAACTATAACTTTGTACCCATTGACCAACCTTTCCTGGTCCCACCCTCAACTCTTCCCTCCCCAGCCTCTGGTAAACACTGTTCTACTGTCCACTCGTATGAAATCAGCTTTTTTAGAGTCCACGAGTGAAATCACACAGTATTTGTCTTTCTGTGACTCGTTACTTTACTTAACATAATGTTCCTCCTCAAAACATTAACATAATGTTTTGTCAGTTGCCAAAAATGACAGAATTTCTTTCTGTTTTATGGCTAAATGGAATTCCATTTGAGATACAAATATCATATTTTCTTTATCCATTCATCTGTACATGGGCATTTAGATTGATTGCATATATTGGCTATTGTGAATAATGCTGGGATAAACACAGGAGTGCAGATATCTCTTTGACATACTGATTTCATTTCCTTTGGATATATAACCAGTAATAACACCACTAGATAGATCATAGGGTAGTTCTATTTTTAATTTGTTGAGAAATTTCCATACTGTTTTTTCATATAGCTCATGAGAATGAAAGCATTTAAACAGCTTGTCTGTGATCCATTCACTTTCTTTGAGGGTGGTGAGAGGAATTACCTTGGATGGGGGAATAAAAAGGCAGGTCAACCTAGTCTAATCTCTGCCACTTGGAACTCCAGGTAAAGAGACTAATATTTGCTCAAAGGAAAGATTCTTATCTAATGATACGAATTAGTGATGTTGAGCAGGATGTCCTTGCTAAGCATTGCTTACTAAATGAGCCCAGAATTTATAGATTTATGACACATGATTCTCTAAAGAAGATCACATGTTACACAGCTCTCTGGAGTGTACCATGTTTATAACTTGAGCACTTTTCCTGCTTTGTGAGATAAAACTTAAAAGCCTTATCTGAAACCTCTATTATTATTATCACAGAATACATATCTGATGTAGAGAAAAGGACCCATGGAGCTGCCTTTGATGTCCCAAACTTTGCTTTGTACATGCTTCTTGACTGACTATGCTCTGATATTATTAATAAGGTTACTTCATAAGAACTCTCTGAGTGAGCCTGATTTGACAGTCTGGTCTTATGTATTATTGTGTATTATCCCACACATGAAATCAATAAACAAAGTTTTAATTAAATGCTTGGTGCTATAGAATGCTTTATTCTATTGAGCTTTGTGTGTAAACTAAGGTGAACTGAAATAGACAGAAAACTATCAGCCCTCAGAAATTATTCTGCAACATTCTAGGATCTGTAAATATTGCTGTGTTAACTCGGCTGTAAAATCACTATCTATGCCATAATACAACTCAAGAAAATATCCTAGAAAAAGACTATGAGAACATATGCCAAAATATTAATGTAGTTACCTGTGGGTAGTGACATATGTGGTTGTATTCACTTTTTAAATTTACTTTTTCTATTTTCCCAAAGTATTTTATAATTTCATGCATACTTCTTTCTATAAATAAAAGATAAAGTTTAAAAATTGTAATCAATCTTATGTGATACAAATTTATCACAACTATGTTTTAAAAGTACCCAGCAAAAAGGCTGAAAGGAAATATACCATATGTTACCTAAGATTTTCTTGAAATTGTTGTAAGTTGAGTGATTTATGTTCTTCAGTGTTTCTAACATTTTCATAATAAGCACGAATTATCTTTGTAATGAAAATAGCTAAATTTTTATGGGAGAGTATACAATTTTAAATAGATTTTAAACAGATACTTTCTCCCTTCTTGTTAGCCCCCTTTTAACCATTTATTCCTGTAAAATAACTTTTAATGTTTAATTGTCATAGAAAAAAGTACGAAGTTTGTTGACTTCAGCATTAGGATTTAATGATCCCCAAAACACCAGTGCCTTTTTCTATGAAGTTGGCATGGGATGACAGTCCACTTCCAGGTTTGCAGAAAGTGGGCCTGTCACCTGGTGGCTGACAGATATGACTTCCTTTTAGTTTCTGGGAGGGCTCCTACTGGATCAGTGGGTGGATGATACGCAGCTGAGAGGGGCTGGAACCAAGTCAAGGAAGGAAGGGCTCTTCAGATATAAATTTAACTGAGTTTGGAGGTAAAAGTAGAAGCAGAAAAAATATCTGAGTCAGTGGGTAGAAGATGGGAGAAGGTCCCAAAGAAGGACACAGTGTGGAGTATTGGAGGGACTGTAGAAACTCATAGTGATTGAACCAGAGGAAATGAGGGAGCCTGGCAAGGAAAACAAATCCAGGCACCAGGAACTCATAGACTGGAATTTTTATCCAAGACCAACGGAAAGTCATTCAAAGATTTTCAACAGGGGACAAATCCTCCTGGAGAAATAAATAAAAACAAAGGCCATCTTCACATTCAAAGCAGCCTCATGTCAGGGTTGAGGCACTACAGTCCATCTCTTTAGAGACAAAGCTATACTTTGAATAAACATCGGATTTAAAGTTTGAGTCTGTATAATCAAATACGTCTTATAGCAGAGTGGTTACAATGTCAGGCTTTGAAATTGAACTGTCCCGGTTCTGCCACTTCCTATGTACATGACTCTAGGTGAGCTTCTAAATGGGTACAGTGAAAATAACAACTTGTTGTTGCAAGAACTAAATAAATAATGCATATAAAAGATGAGCATAGTGTTTGGTACATAGTTAGTGATCAACAATAATAGCTATTATATCCGGACTCACTGCTATAGAGAAAGAAAAAAATCATCACATGGTGGACCTTTATGCTCCTTACATAAGCTAATGCTGGATGCGTTTTCAGTGAGCTAAATTGTACTCAGTGATTTCAGAATAATGAGCCAAATACATTAACTGTTCTGGAAACAGATGAAGCCTGACTATTTTGACTAAATATAGAGATAATTGGAATCTAGACTATCTGTTGATAGGCTTGAGAAAGCGTAATAAGAATCATCATGTTGTAATAGAATAATACACAGGGCTAAAATGAATCAGAAATTTCACAACACAGATGAAAAACAAGTAATTTTATTGATGTCAGAAATACATTATTAGCTGAATCTTCTTATAATCTTATGCTGTTTATTTCATGTTATAACAGCTCCTAATAGTGTAATCAATTATGCCTTTCTCTTTTGCTGCTGAAGCCTTTTCTTTCCTCCACACATAGCTTGGTACAATTATCAAGTGTCAGAGAAAACTCTTTTCTGTAATTTTATAATGTACATTAGAAGCACTCCTTCTTTGATGTAGTTGAATATAGAGATGAAAGGTCCTTGCAGATACTTTTATTCAAAGCCAGAAAGCAATTTTCCATAGGAAAGGTATTGACTATCTTCCGTGGTATCAAGGACTGATTACGTATTTGCATATTCTTATTGGAGCAATTCATGTTGCCAGGAAAACTCCAATATTATTAGAAAAAACACATGCAAATACATGTACATGTTACATGGAAAGGAGAAAAAGGCAGACTATAAAACATGAGCTCTGGGCCAGCCTTAGGACCAAGAAGCAGGTGTAAATGTTAGAATTGCAGGGCTCATGCTCACTTCCAGCAATGTGGGAGGAAGTGATAGGACATGGCCAATGCTAAGCCTGTCTTCATTTGATACTCTAGGGTTGGGGTGAAGTCCAAGGTCTGAAACACCAAACTACGCAGTAAATCAAATAACTGGGAGTTGTGGTTAAAGCAGAGTTTCATGAAGGCTAAGCCTGGAAATTATTTAGTGTGTGGAGTACAGTGGAGGTTAGCAAATGCCACTGATCACTCCCAGTGCATGGTTATTTTTAGCCCTTGGTAAAATGAAAAAGGCAAAGACAACACAGTGAGTTTTTCATACGGTAAGTTTGTTAAGTGTTTTTATTATAATTTATGTCTTTCTGCTCTTTCTGGAATGGAATAATAGCATTAAAATAAAAAGTTGATAAGGTTATGCCAGCGTGCAAAACACTTAAACATTGATTTACTTGTATATTGAATCTAAGAAATCAAAAACTCTAGGATCCAGTGGAATGGAGCATATGCAGCATTATGGTCAGCAATACAGGAAGTCAAAACTAGCCTTTCAAACCAAGCATAGAGGATTCATAAAATCAGACTGTTGAGATACACATATTGGAAGCACCAGAGGTTGGAACTTGGAGGCCTTGGTTTGATTTGGGCCTGCAGGCTCAGGCTAGGACAATATGCAAAAAATTTAATCAATGATATCTCACCATCTTATCAGAACATACTCTGGTTATAGTGTGGGGATACCAAAAAGGGTCTGAGTGACCAGGCACTCGAATACTCAGGACAGTTGTTTTTAGGGTCAGGATAAAGTCCAGGATCTGAAACACTAGGGTCTGAAACACCAAACCAAACTGTATAGCAAATCAAACCATTAGAAGTTGTGGTCAAATTAGACGAGCTCCATTAGGGCTAAGATTGGAAATTAATTAGTGTATGGAGTGGTATATTAGTCTTTCCATATTGTAGCAGTTACTATGGCCATATCAGTTGCCTGTATATTATTCCTGGGTACTTAAAATTCGTTAAATACAAGCAGGAAGAATGCCAGGGAGCTTTAGTAAGCTAGCCCTAATGTTTGGTATCATCTTCTTTCCAAGATTGAATTTTGTAAATAAATCCTTAATATAAAGATTTACATGTTTCTGAAGGGAGGTGTGGCTTGAGTTTGAACTGATTCTTGTTCTAGAGGATACCATGGAAGCCAGTTTGATTCCAAGATTGTTAGTTGGTCTTTGAAGGATAAGCTTTACCATGATTGGAGGCCCCAAACAGACTCTGCTACTTGTAAATTACAAAGAAAGCTGACTTAGTTTTTCCATTCACCTTCTCTTCCAGGTGCTAACTACATCAGATTTGACCCCATGTTTAATAGCAAATAATATTTTCAAATAATCTTTTTTTTCTTTATTTCCAGAGAAAAAGAGAAAGACATTGGAAAACTATAATCTGTCCCAAAACCATGGGACTATAGTAAGACAATAAAGGACTCCTAGGCCGTCCATTCTCAATGTTTATACTGCTTCCAACCAAGATTATTTGTATATTTAGCTCTTTCTCACTTACGTTTGAACTGTTCATCCTGTAGGATGCATCTTTGAAATCAGCCATTCTGATTACTCAACACATGTTCTGAGAAAAATAATCTTCTCTTCACCAATGATATAACACTCCAGGAATTGTATTATAATCTTTAAAAAGGTAGTCAATAATACTTAATTTACAATCAAATCCCAAATGACCTCTAATTGTTCTATGGTTGCTAGATTGAAAACATTCATGGTCTCTTCAAGGAATTATAATGTAGTTGTAATATACTTTAATATCCTCAGATAAAATGTGTTATATCAATGCATTATAATTAAAATGTATTATTAGAGAATCTCTATTTGCTTTTGCTATATTTAACATTTTTAATTTACAACATATTGCTATCTCTAATTGCTCTTTCTCAGAATTACTGTATGAGATGAATGAAAATTATACTTGTGCATTTCATCCCCTTTTAATAGGAAAGGAATGGAAATTCAAAAGACTTGTTTAGGTCACACAAATCAGAGGTGAATCTGAGAGGCTTCTGGTTCTGACAATAAGGTAACATAAGAAGACCTGAAAAGTCCTAGAAATGCTAGAAAGTTGATGCACTAAGTGTTCAAGCTGATGCTGTAATAGGGTGTGGGGTGAGACTGAGGGCCTTTCTCTTGGTAAACTAGAAGCCTGGTTTTAACACCTATAAAAGGATAGTAGATGAAAGATTTGGCCTGTTATAAACTAAATGTTTGTGTCCCTCTACTCCAATCCCTATGTTGGAGCCCTAACCCCCAATGTGATAGTATTTTGAGATGGGACTTCCTTTTCCCAAAGTAATTAGGGTTACATGCGGTTATGAGTGTGGGGCCCTTATGATGGGATTAGAGCCCTTATTAAAAGAGACATTGGTGAGCTTGCTCCCTCATTCTGTCCACCATATGAGGACACAGTGAGAAGGAGAGTCAGCAAGCAAAGAGCCCTCACCAGAACCATGTCATGCTTGCATCCTCCTCTTAGACAGCCAGCATTCAGAACTGTGGGAAAATAAAAGCCTTGTTTTTTAAGCCACTGTGTTTATGGTATTTAGATATGTAACTTTTAAACCACAGACAGTATAGGATTAAAAAAACTGTCAATTAAATAGAATCCTAAAAAGAAGAAAAAAAGTATGCCAAATGAAAGGATAAGATGGTAGAAATCAATCTAAATATATTCATAATCATAATAAATATAAATAAACTAAACTCACCAATTAAAAGAGCATATTCAAATGAATTTTTAAAATATTAGCTCTGCTGCTTATAAAAATACACTTAAAACACAGGAAAAAAAGTGAGAGAAAAATTATTCCAAGAAAACAATAACCCAAAAGAAAGCTGGTACAGCCACAATTCACCTGACAAAATAACCTTTAAGTAAAATTTAAAATGTATTTATTAGGAGAAAAGCATATAAGATACAAAAATTCTAAACTTCAAATTAATAAACCTAAAGAGCTGGACATATTAGCCCATGCCTGTAACGCCAGCTACTCAGGAGGCAGAAGGAGGCATGAGAATCACTTGAACCTGAAAGGCAGGGGTTGCAGTGAGCCAAGATCACACCACTGCACTCCATCCAGCCTGGGCAACAGGGTGAGACTCTGCCTCAAAACAATAATAATAGTGATAATAATAAAAATAGAACAATAAAAAATTGATTAAATTTCAATGACATTGACAAATCCATGATCATATCGTAAGTTTTTAATATAATTATTTCCATAGTTAATGAATGAAGCAAACAAAATAGTAAATACTTAAAATACATTTCAGAAAAATTAATGACTTTAATCTAATTTACTTATAGAAGAATCCCATGCCCAACAGTTAAAGAATACACATTCTTTTTAAACACATGCATATCATTTACAAAAATAGACCATAGAATGGCTTCAAAACCAGTCTTGACAAACCAGCATTGGATTTAGAGACTATATCATGCAGATGATATTCTCAAATCACAATGCAAAAGGATGAAAAATAAATGTCAAAAAGTAGTAATGCTATTTCAAAATTTAAAAACATACTTCAAAACAATTTATGGGTCAATGAAGAGACTGTTATATAAAAACTTGCTAGTTTAAGCAAACCAATCTTAAAATGCATTAATGACAAATATTAGGATAGAACATTTTTTTTAAATGCAAGTTTATATACTGATTTAAAAAAAGAAAATTAAGAATCTCTCTGTCTAATATTGAAGTTAGGAGAAAAAGAACATTTATAAGTTAGCATGCAGTGTAGGAAAGATGAGCTTCTATTGTTTTGTAAGTTTGAAGCCTTGACTTATCCCTAATGGACAACTAGGGGCACTTGACACACCCCCTACACTGCTTGGTGGTTACCAATGAAAGTCAAGTTGTTTGGAATTCTGGTTCTATCACTTATAAGCTATGTGGTCATGGGCACATTGTTTGACTTACTTGGGCCTTTAAGTTTTCTCATCTGTAAAATAGTAATCATAAAACACAGGGAGCTCTCATCATCCAAGTATTTATTGGCCTAGCTTTTATAGGAAAATTTAAAAATAAAATGTGTCAGAATTTGAAAATCTTGACTCATGAATTGACCTCTTCAATTGAATCCCCCACTCAAACGCCTTGATGCTGACTAGCAACGTCTGCTTTGATCAGACTCTCACTGATGATGCAAGGTCAGAAATTCTGCATTTTCTGAAAATAATGACCATTAAGAATATAATGAAAATGAATGTAAAACAAAAATGTGAACAGTGCAACTAACACAAGGTGTCACAAACTCAATAGAAGTGGAGAATTATCTGAATCAAACACAAAGTCACCTCATGAAAAAAACCATTGACCAGAACAATGACCTAATAGCCACTTCAAAGCAGACTAAATTTAACATTGGAATTCCAAGGAAAATAATGAAGAACTCAAATTTTGAAAAATCACTATTTGAGTCCTTTATGAAAATAAAAATCAGAATTCTCTATGATTTTGTTAAAAACTTCCTCTTCATGATCTTTTAAAAAATATAAAGCTAAACAATATTATATTAGGCAATCATGTAATTTTCTTGGAAAATGTGTGTCCCCCCAATAAAATCCATTTGAATCATTCTTTGTTCATTTTAAGAACTAGTACAAGTTGTAGTTACAATGTGTGTGTGTATGTATTGCTGATATAAGATAAAATAAATGTATGTTATAATGTTAATCATTTTTAAAATATATGCTCTAATCAAACTCTCCCCACCTCCAACCCACAACCACATAACACACAATTTACTCTGAAATAGAGGTTTCTGTTTCAAGTGGGATTTTTTTAAAACTAGCCTTTCCCAGCACCAATTATATTTGGATAAGGAGGACCTCATTAACCTATATATGGGATTATTGTGAACCTCAGTTGAGATAATTTATGTGACTACGTTATGCTTGGACCATAGTTGTCATTCAATAAATATTAGCAGTTAACCATCCTGTGCTATGTTATGAATCTAAAACTTTAAAAGATCTCCATGCAAACTCTCATTGTTGCCCAGTATTATCCTTCATAAACTCAAGATCTGATCCAAATTAAACCCATCTCCATCTTCCAAACATCCAAACACAGTTCACTTTATACTCTTTCTTCGCTCCAGATAAAGTTTCCTGGATTCTGCATGTCCGGATCCTATAAAGTTCAACTCAAACACAGCTTTTTGCAAAAGTCCTTTTCCAACACCAACTGGAAATGACCCTTTCCCCTTGTACTCTGTATTCTCATAGCAATATATATACCCTGTGATAAGACTTATCACTTTTTCTTTAGAAAGTGTTATTTATGTCTTGATTTCTTTACGAGGTTGTAATCTCTACTGAGAGTAGGTCCCCAGTTTGTGTTATCTTAATATAGAAACTTGGACTGTGACTTGCACATAATATCCATTCATCCACACATTCGTTCACAAACATTTATGGAATGCCAAAAAATAGTTGGTTCTTAATAACTGCGTTTTCATGGAGTGAATTAACTAATGATAAGGCAGTTTATTAATAGCATAATAGGAAGATTTCTTTCAGCTTGCCAACAAGAGTCCCTTCCAATCTTTTCTGAATGATGAGAACACACAGGATCCTAGGTATGTGCCCTTCTGGAGATGCGCTCTAGGGGGTAGCATGTGTTATTCATTACATCACATATAACCTTTTCAAGTTTACAATCAATCTTGCTTGGAAGGCTGGTGTCATTTAAAAAGCACGGCAGTGTGCTGGGAGGAGAGACAATCTGAGGAGGCTACAGTCTGTGAATCCAAATACCCTATTTAAAGACACAAACATGAAGAAGGAGGACGTACTAAACACATCATTTTCCTTCCAAGTGATTGAAAAGGGATGGTACATTGAAGCTGTGTGGGGTTTCAATGCACTGATTTCTTCCCTACCTATTTTTCTTAGGTTTGTCAGGTACTTAAGAGTCTATTTCAAGTTGCCTGCAGACCCTTTTTCTCATGTTTCTTAAAACTATTTGTGATTAAATCACCCACATTGTCTTCTAGGCTCTAATGATTCTCTCCTTGTGAAATCCTGGTTTTTTATTTTACTTTATTCTTTTTATCACTTCTTTGTTTTCCACTACAGTGCTTGCTTTTACCATTCCCATCAATTTTTCTCTTTCTTGATTCTCCATGCATTCTTATATTTTTTCACCTATCTATTTGTTCAGCATATAGTTTTCAGGGTAACTTTCAGGGTTAAACATCATGCTGGTCAGATAGGATTCCTGCATTTAGAGGGACCACAGTCTAAACTAGTGATAGCGAACTGGAAAATAGAAATAATGTTATGTGACGTTAACAAGCGGGCACAGGATAACACCATGCATATAATCACATAGGCACATCTCTATAAAAATGCTGAAGAAGTGTGTTCCATTCTTCATTCTCTATTCAATATGGGGTAAAATGAATAGCTAAGGATTCTTGGAAGAAATTAGTATTAAACTGTGATTTAAAGTATTAGTATTAAACTGTGATTTAAAGTAAACAGTGAGTGCAAAGAGGAATTCCAGCTGCCCCAAATAGAATAGTAGAGGTGATGGGATGTTTCATTGCAAAGATACCTGATTGAGAACAATTATTTCTCAAAGTGCTAGCTATGGACCCACTGAATTGGGATCATCTAGAGTGTTTTTAAAATCACATATATGTGAGCTTCACCCCAAAATCTATTGAGCAAGTATCTATGGAAGTAGCTAAAACCTGTCTCTAACAACTACTCCAGATTATTTGTAGGCCTAGCAAAGTTGGAAAACATTGCATAGCGATAGGGGATAATTGGCAGGTAACAGGCAATTTGATTTGGGTGACACCCATGAAGAGGAGATGTAAGTAAAAGGTCAGCTGGAAGGCCCTGATGATTAGTCCTATTATTAGGTTGATGCAAAAGTAATTGCAGTTTTTGCCAAAGTCCTGTTCATAGGTTGGTGCAAAAGTAATTGTGGTTTTACCAATTACTTTTGCACCAAACTAATATTACTAATATTATGTGTTCTATTATTTCCACTGGAGAAGTAAGTGTTAACACTTTGGTGTGCTACTAGGTGCCAGGCATGGTGCTGGATATTCACCAAATGAAATAAAATTTATTTCTCAAGACAGTCCATCTTCTGTGTTTCTACACCTGGGCTGCTGAGGACTGTTACAGAAAACCATACAGCATGCAGATGGGTTTCACGGCCAGTATGCAGTCTTTGCCTGGTTTAAGCCCTCAACATTGGACATCCTGTATTTCTCAAGCCATCTCTTTCCATTCTTTACCCCAGAGCTATTATAAACTTTCTCCATTCTCCTGAAATCTCCTACTGTTCTACCTCTCTCCTAATTCTTGGTAAATGAACTTAAATAATACTTCACTGAGGGAAAGAAACACTTTAGGTAGGACCGTCAAGGGTTTCCTTCTGTCCTCCCTACAACATAGCTGATCAACACCCAGCCTCATTACTCACCCATTCTCCTGCCTAGAGTTAATCCTTCCAACATGTGAGCCAGGAACAGCAGCATTAACATCACCTGGGAACTTGTTGGAAATGCAGAACTTCAGACCCACGTAAACCACTGAGTCAGAATATGCTTTTAATAACACAATTCAAGTTTGAGAAGCCCTGCTTAAAAAACAGCAACAAAAAAGATGCCCTTCCCTACCTCTTCAGGTACCTGGTTTCTTTAAATGTTCCTGTATCTTCTCTAAACACAAACCTACTTTCTCTGCTGGATCCTCTCAACCACCTTTAAAAAATATACATATATATACATATGTATACATATATATATATAATTGCATTTTAGGTATTGGGGTACATGTGAAGAACATGCAAGGTTGTTGCATAGGTACATACATGGCAATTTGGTTTGCTGCCTTCCTCCCCATCGCCTATATCTGACATTTCTCCCTGTGTTATCCCTCCCCAACTACCTACCCCCTGCTGTCCCTCCCCTAATTCCCCATCAATGATAGGCTGGACAGGGAAAATGTGGCACATATACACCATGGAATACTATGCAGCCATAAAAAATGACGAGTTCGTGTCCTTTGTAGGGACATGGATGAACCTGGAAACCATCATTCTCAGCAAACTGACACAAGAACAGAAAATCAAATACCACATGTTCTCAACCACATTTTAACATATAAATATCTCTCATTCTAAATCAACATTCAAGTCATGTTAAAATCTGCTCTATGACCTCTTATTTCCAGGTAGTGAATGATGTATGCTCTTTTCCTCTACAAAACCAAACAACTCCAAAGACTTTCTTACATTCTATTTCTATTTTGCTCCCTTTATTTCTCAACCCACTTTATAAAAAGATCATTAGTTGTCCCCATAATAAAGTCTTCCTGTTTTTCATGGTAATAATACCTTAGCATTTAGCCAGGAACCTGACTGTAAAGACTGTAAAGTCACGTGACTAAAGACCATTCTCTAGCTTCCCTTGCAGCTCTGTGTGCCCATGTCTCTAGGTTCTGATTGTTGAAATGCTAATGGAAATGATATGTGTATCTTCTGAGAAATCGCCTTAAATGGAGAGAGTATAACCTTGTTTCTTATCTCCTTTCTTCTGATGGAATGTGGATGAAATGGCTCAAATGCCACCAGCCAACTTGGACCATGAGATAAATTTGGAATGGAAGCCACACATGATGTGGGAATAAGATGGAAAACTTTAGGTAATAGACACAATGGAATGCCATTCCAGACTGAACCAACATCCTTAGGCCTCTTGGACTTGAATGAGAAATATACTTCTGTCTTACTTAAGCAATGCTTTTGGAGGCTGCTAGTATCAAAATCCTAACTAATATTCTATAGCAATCTGCCAATCCTCCTTCACTTTCCCCACTCCAAATACTGTTCAAGTTATCAATGATATTTTCTGCCAGTCTTCAAAGCACATAAAACCATTAACGACTCCTTTTGTTTCAAACACTGTTTGAAACTTTGGACTTCCATGATCACACATTACCTAGATTTTTATTAATTGAGATGGAGTCTTGCTCTGTTGCCCAGGCTGGAGTGCAGTGGCATGATCTCAACTCACTGCAACCTCCTCCTCCTGGGTTCAAGCAATTCTCCTGTCTCAGTCTACCGAGTAGCTGGGATTACAGGTGCCTGCCACCACACCCAGCTAATTTCTGTATTGTACCATGTTGGCCAGCCTGATCTCAAACTCCTGATCTCAAGTAATCCACCCACCTCAGCCTCCCAAATTGCTGGGATTACAGGCGTGAGCCACCACTCCCGGTCACTACCTGGAGTTTTATCCAAACTCTATTTTGTCTTTACTCCTTAAATCAGAGTTTAACCATGATTACCTGGGAGCTTTGGAAAAACTACTGATGCCCTGCCGGGTGCAGTGGCTCACGCTTGTAATCCCAGCACTTTGGGAAGCCAACGTGGGCAGATCACGAGGTCAAGAGATCAAGACCATCCTGGCCAACATGGTGAAACACCATCTCTACTAAAAATACAGAAATTAGCTGGGTGTCGTGGCATGCACCTGTAGTCCCAGCAACTCAGGAGGCTGAGGCAGGAGAATCATTTGAACCCAGGAGGCGGAGGTTGCAGTGAGCAGAGATCTCGCCACTGCTCTCCAGCCTGGCAATAGACCGAGACTTTGTTTCAAAAAAAAAAAAAAAAAAATACTGATGCCTGGGTCTCAGTCCCAGAGTTCTGATGTCATTTGTCTGTGATGGGGTCCTGGTACCACTATTCTTGACAAGCTCCCCATGACTATGGCATGCAACCAAGGTTCACAGTCATAGCCTTAAGGATTGCTGGGTGGAAGACCATCGCAGAGTCTAGACTCATTTCCTGCTCTGCACATTCACCTTGACCAATCTCATCTACTCCTGGTTTCAGTTAGCATTTACATGCTGATGATTTTCAAACTGATATCTCTCAGTTTTCTCTGTTGAGCATGACCCATATATGTAACAGCCAATTGGACAGCTCCAATGGATATGTCATTAATATCTCAAGATGATCATATGCACTGTATTTTTCATTATTTCTTTCCACTCACTTAAAAAAATTTTGTTCATCTTCTGTGTTTACCAAAATAGTACTATTATCCACATAATTGTAAGAGCTAGAAATTTCAGATTCCTCTCCAACTCCTCAAGTCTCCCTGCCTAATCAATCATTACATTCAGTTTCTACATTTAATATCTCTGACATTCATTCACTCCTTTTCATCTCCATTGCCATTTCCTGGTTAAAGCTACCATTATTTTTTGCCTGTATGAGTTTCTCTAGAGTCTTGCTCCCTCCCAGTTCCTCCTCCACATTGAAGCTAGACTGAACAGTTAAAAACATACACCCAGCTCTGTCACTTCTTTGTCTCAGATCCTTCAGGAGTTCCCCCTTTGCTTTGGGATCAAGGCCAAAGGCCTTTGCCTGGCCACCAGATGCTGCCTGACATTCCCCTGCCTTGTTTCCTCAAATTAATGGCTCACCATTCCTCTCCACCCCATACTACTGCATAGGGAACTGTGTGTAGTTTCCCAAATTCATATGTTCCTTCCTGCACCCATCTATAACTATATGGAAATGTTCTGTCTTTTTATCTGGTTGACCAAACAGTTTTAAACCTTCCCTGTGTGTAGGGAGCTGTGTCTTGATCACCTCTTGTATGCATAGGCATTTACACAATGTCTGGGGGTGTAGTTGGCACTACAACACATATTATTGGCTATTTACTATGTTTCAAATATCATGGAGCTTACATCATGGTAGATTAAATGTTTACTGATTGGGAAATAGATCCTTAATTATTTTATTGTATATCGATAAGCTCAGAGAGGTTTAGTAATTTTCTAAGCATTAGAGGAAAAAAAAAAAAGAGACTGAGGCTAAGTCTGATGTAGGTTTGCTAGCCCCAAAGCTTATGTTCTTTCCACACTAATATGTGTAAATTCTGCACACAGATGCTTTGCGAAGAGACTATAATAAAGATGACATTTACAGTAGACTCCTCTGATACTTTGAAATGTTTTCTAGGTTATCTTTGGGATTTCTTGGCTTTTCCAATCAGTCCATGGCCTCTAACAAGCTAATAAAACAGCAATCTGAAACTATGTTTATCTAAAAGCAAAACATTTGGCCAATTAAACCAATTTAATAAAAAAGAAATAAACAACTGAATTCATTGGAGAGGCAGCAATTTTCTTCTTGAATAGTTTGGCGCCATGTGGGCAAAGCATTACACTCTGGAATGTTTTTTCTTCTTCCAATTTAGATTTGGAATTTGAAAGTATGGCTTTACTTGTGCTTACCTTCTTCAAATCACACAGGATATTAACTCTAGGTCTCAGGGACAGGTGCCTATGAGAGCTAGGTCAGTAAAGCAAATGAATGGACAAGGTCATGTACAGTAAATACCATAACAGACGCATGATGACAAATGTACATTGTAATGTTAAAAACAAATATAAGACTATGAAGAGTGGAGGAGGGAGAGATGAGTGCTGCAGAAACGGTTGACTGAAAAGGAAGGAATAAAGACCAGAGTTTAGGGAAGAGAGCAGAGGGTAAAGAAATTTCAGTGAAGACTCTGTTTCCACTGGGTTTGCAATGAGGAGAAAAACACTCCCTCATGGGGGTGACAAGGTGACTGGCAACCATCTTAAACTGAAACCGGGGCTGAATATAGTAACTCTGTGAGGAGTTCCCACTGTGGGTTGAGGAAAAAGCAACCAAATGGATAGAAAAATCTATCCTAACACAGGAACAGAAAAGCAAATATCACATGTTCTCACTTGTAAGTGGGAGCTAAATGATGAGAACACATGGACACACCGAGGGAAGCAACATACACTGTGTTGGGAGGTGGAGGGTGGTAGGAGGGAGAGGATCAGGAAAGATAACTGATGGGCATTGGGCTTGATACCTGGGTGACAAAGTGGTCTGTGCAACAGATCCCCATTGCAAAAGTCTGCCTATATGACAGACTACATACGTACTCCTGAACTTAAAATAAAAGTTAAATTAAAAAATTATATCCTAAGAGGAATTAGTCTTGTAATTAGATCATCCCCACACCTCCATATGTACTGCTTGCCCCAGAGTCACATGTGGTAGCAATGAGTCAACATCTGGGAGGGAAAAACTACAGCCCCAGGACCAAGAAGTTGTCACTGTCCCTTAGCACAGGGACAGAGGGAGAGACTGACCATAGTTGCTTTCTGGAGATTTTCATGAGCTAGAGGCAAGGCCGCAGAAATCTGGAAGCTAAGTGTTCATAAAATATCTACATAACCTTATAAAAATATCACCAGTTTTTCTTTAAGCCTGGTAGTGTTTGGTTTTTGGACACTTGCAATTGCAAAACTCTTCTGACTTTTTCAATTGTCTCTTATCGACTTATGAAAAGTTGCTCAATCTTGCTCAAAACAAGAGAAACAAATTAAAATGAAAAGAGATGCCATTTTCACCCTATCTGATATGAAAAAATCTAAATGTTCAATAACAGGCTATGTTTGCCAAGCTGTGAGATAGTAGGTAACCTTATACACTGTTGATGAAATATAAGTTGGTTATAATGTTTATAAAGAAGAATGTGGGAATATTTATGAAAATTAAAAATTCATGGACTGAACCCAGGAATTCTAATTCTAGAAATTTATTCCACAAATAAACCTATTCAGGGAAAAATGATATATATATGAGACTATGTTTATAGTATTGTTTGTAACAATAAAAGATGTGAATGAGCCTAAATGTCCATCACGAGAGATTGGTTAAATGAAGTATGGTACATCCATATGGTGGAATACTCTACTATATGTTGTTTGGTGAATCTATTAATTTTATGTTACCACTCATATAGAAGGAAGGGGATAGAAAATATTTATTCATATATATGTCAATCTCTGGAAGGGCATGCAAGAAAATAATGAGCAGTTCTATATTTGGGAAGCAGGCATGAGGACTTACCAGATGAGATGAAGTTGAAAGGGAATTCTTCTTTTTGTTTTTACTGAATATTCCTTTTTTCTTTTTAATTTTGGAGTCATATAAATGTATTTCTTATTATTGAAAATCCAATAAATTTATTTTAAAGAAAGTAACAGAGTCCTACCTGATTTATTATAATGATAAATCACTAAACACGTGTGTATAGATCCTGACACTGACCTGTTGGCTGCATATATTGACCTCTTTGCCTTCTAGAATTTCTGATCTATTGCAACTTTGAAAGACCAAGGGCTGTAGTGCTCAGGAGAGATATTCCACGATGAAAGTGGCCCCTACAGGACAAATTGAAAAGTTTCATTACTTTGGTCCCCCTTTAAAGACAAGAGTTTAGAAAACGTGGTTGGGAGTTGTGACCATGTGTTTCCACTTTCCGTTGCTAGAAATAAAAAATTTGATAATTACTAATATAAGCACTATCAACAAAGCCAATTTGTAGAGAGTATATTGGGAATGGGAATATGCTGAAAGAAGGACAATACTTGGATTCTGACACTGTTCTTGTCACTCATATCTTTGTGACTGTGGGCTAAGATTCCTAGCCTTTACAAGCCTTCGTTTCCTCATTTGTAACGTGTAAACACTATTGCTTGCCTTTAAATATCTACCATACTAAAGTTATCTCTTTAGAACTCAGAGCTTCAGTAAGTCAGGATTGTTCAATCCTTAGGCAATCCCAGGTCCCTCAATCACACAACAGGAAGTGGGCAGCTAAAAGTCACAGCCAAACACAGACTGGTTCAAAGAAAAATTTTCTGGAAAACAAAACCAGAAGGGCCAGATTATATTGCTAAGGAACTCTAAGACATGGCATGGACTGTGTTCTAAGTAGCACTGTTATGTTTCCCATTTTCTGTGCTTCCAGTGGAGCTTTTGTTGCACTTACATTATCCTTTATCAATTAATAGTTTGTGTATTGATAGAGGGTGATTAATGTTATGATGTATTATAAATTGCTGGACCATGAGGAGCCAAGTCTAGATATAAACAAGAATGCATATCACTTAGATATTTCAGATGTGAAGTAATAAACACTAGGTTGTCTCCCTCTAGATAACAGGTGAATGATTTTAAAATTATTCTTATAGAATAATTTTAATTTTACATGAGCACTTTTTGACATGTATGTATGGGAAGAAAGATATGTGTAGATGCTGGGTACTCATTCACTTTTGTACTCATTCACTTTCCTTTATGTTAGGCAACTCTAATTGTTCTTATGAAATTTCTAATCCTAACTCTGATTCTTAACCTTGAAATCTAAGCACACGCACATTCAGTTATGTGAAAAATGAATTTCCTCTCTTTGATTCAGTCACTATGAGTCTGGTACTCTAACCCTTGTGAGTGAAAAAATCTCAGCTAAATCCAATGGGTCTTTAATAAATGAAACAATGCGTAACTTCACTTAGAATACAAGAAAGAAAAAACCACACCAGATTTCAACAATCAGATTTGCAAATATCCAATATATTGATAATTCATTTTTTGTGTAACTTGTAAAGAAATATGAATTATGATATTTTGCTGTGAGAGTGTTAAAGTGGTGCAATCCATATGATGAGTAATTTGTCAAAATCACAAATGCATTTACCTTTTTGCTGAGCAATTTCATTTCTAGGATTTATTCTGCAGATATACTCTTACATGTGAAATAAAGTAACATGTATTCCTTAGAGTAGTGCCTGTAATAGTAAAATATATCAATCTAAACGATTATCAGTAAAGGCCCAGATAAATGAAAAATTATCATACAGGGGAATATGTAGATCTGTAAAAAAGAACGAGAAATTTTTTTGTGTGTAAACATGGACATACCTTCAAGATATGTTGTTAGGAGAAATTTTTAAAAGTGCAGATGTTTGTATAAAATATTTGTGTAAAAATAGAATAAAGGAAATATCTTTTCACATTTGATTGCATATGTATTAATATATCAGTAAAGATAGAAAAGTATAGTTATCCATGGGGAAAAGATAGAACATGGGTTTGGGGGACAAGATTGGGAGGGAGACTTTTTTCACTGTATACCTTGTATTTTCAAATTTTGGGAAATACATAAGCTCTTCACAACTATTTTCAACATATATGTATATGTTTAAAAGAAAAATACAATAACAATAGAGTGAACTTATGGAGTTCTAAGTCATATGTGGATTGCTGGCTCCAAAATGTCAGCTACATTAATTGGATAAGCGAGCTTTCTTCCACCTTCTAGAATGTCAGCTCTGTGCTGCAGAGCCGAAAAGAGGTATTTCGTGGCAACAGTGGCACCTACAGGGCACAGTGAGAATCTTGTTTCTTTTTTTATTTTTATTTTTCAGAGAGGTGGAAGTGGTGCATGGATATGGGGTGTAATTCTATTGGAGTTGTTGGACAGAACTGTTTTGACCATCACCGTAGATTTACCGTCAGATACAGCTGGATACAAATCCTCTTCCTATAATTTACTGTCTGGGTAGCTTTGGGCAAAGGCACTTACATTTTTTAAAAGCCATAGTCTCTACCCTTGTAAATTGTGGATAATAATATCCACCTTATCATGGTTTTGCCTAATAAATTTTAAGTGAATTGCGTCACTTACAAAATACCAGCCTTGCCGCCAAAATGGTCTTGTGATTGCTCAGTGTCAGAGGCAAACCGAAACTTGCATCAACAGAAAATAAGATGCTAAAGAAATATGGCCCACAGAAGGAGCTATGAGGATGCAATCTAGAAGCCCCTCAGGGCAGCAAGTAAAAGGAAAATGCCTGGGAAGAGGGAGCAGGAGAGAGAAAATGTGAAGGAGAGAGGAGAGAAAGAGCATGGGCACACTTCAGTAGCATTGTTTGAATCCTTTGATGGCATACCGGAAGCCCTGAATTTACCTCTGGTTTTTCTGTTGTAAGGACAATAACTTTCTTTTTCTAAAGCCAGATTGAGGTGATTTTTTTCACTTGTAATTGAAAAAAACTTATAACAGTGTCTAATGGTGCATACTAAAAGCCGGTCAGCCTCACTCATAACAAACGTAGAAATTAAAAATGAGATGACATTTTCTACCTATTATATTGGCCAAAAGTTAAATTAAAATTGATAACACATTATGTTGGCCAAGCTGTGGAGAAATAGGCATTCTCATATTTTACTGATGAGCAGTTTAACAACCCCTGAAGGCGGCAAATTAAACATATTTGTTAAAATGCAAATATATGTATCTTTTGACCCAGCAATTACGCTTTTGTGTAATTTGTCCCATGGATATATACTCAATCCTGTGAAATGAGGCATGTTCAAGGTTATTCAGCATTGTTCCAAAGAATGAACAATAAGCATCTAATGTTCATCACTGGAGAAGTGATTTCATTTACATGGTGGAAAACTCCAAATACATTAAAATGAATAAAAAATTTCTTTGGAAACTGGTAATGGAAAGTTCTCTATAATATACAGCTGTTTAGAAAAATACAGGAAAAGAATATGAAGAACTTGCTATAATTTATGCTTAAAAGGGGTGGGAGAAGGAATCTAGGTTCATCTTAATTGCCCTTGCATTAAAATCTCTGGAAGAATATACAAAAAGTGAAATAGCATGGCAAAGGCTACGTAGAGGAAATTGGTAGAAAAGAGACAGAGATGAAGGGAGTCTTTTTCAATGAAGACTTTTCTGCACATTTTAATTTTCGAACCCTTAACTGCAGAACCTATTCAAAAGTGAAATAAAATTCCAGGGGAAAAGATTTTACTTACCTCTTAGAGCTATGGGACTCTAAACCCAGGGGTCGGGGGTGAGGGGTTCTTAGTTTGAATTATGTGTAGACTAGGCTCCATCTTCTAGAATTTCTAATCCTTTCCAGCCTTGAGTGAACCAGTTGCAGATCTGTAAAGAAACAGACCCTGGTTACAGTGGCATCTATAGGACAAACAAAGATGTTTCAGCTTGTTTCTTGGTGCTTTTTTGTGGGGCAGGGGGCGTCAAAGTTTAGGAGGACATAGATAAGGAGGTGATGTTACAGTTGCTAGTTATTGCAAACATAATTTTTATATCAGCATATTAGAAGTTTAGACCTTAGAGCTAAACACCTCATTACAAACACTGGCTTGGTCACCTACTCTTAGTTACCCCCCTGTTGTATGGCTTTAGGTAAAGGAACTTAACATTTCTGAGTCATAGTGTCTATTTGAAATATGCGAAATATGCTATCTGTATTGCAGGTAATGCTCCAAACCTGGCAAACAACAGCCTGTGAGTACTCAAACCTTAAGACAATTCTAAATGCCCCAAACCTATCCCAGCAGGAAATAAGCAGCTAAAGAGATGTAGCCCACAGAGGAGGCCTCCAAATCTGTGGGCTACTTCACCCAGAGCTCACAGGGGCCACGGAAGATGAGGGACAAAGGAGATTCATGCAGAGAACTCATCAGAGCAGCCAGATTGGCTGAGGAGCTCACTTCACCTCCAGGTCAGGATACTTTGCACTTCCAGTCTGGTGCGTCACAGGAATGGCTATGCACCAGAGACTACTTTTTGCTGTTTCCCACTCTCCTCCTTACCAAGTGGATGATTTTTTAAAGATATTATCCTGTTCTTTCTCTGTCCCTTCATGTATTGCATGTATGGCTATGTTGGAACCACAGTTTGCTGGGCCAGAAGGAACCACACAAGAACCTGACCAAGAAGAATCACCCAGAAATCCTGGACTTGGAACAATAACTAGATAAGTGTTGTGTGGTCTCCCTCTGAGAAGAGGGAAGTGCACTTTCCATGGTATCTAATTATGGCTTTATTAGGTAGGTGCTGGCATTTTCGAAGGCATAGGTGAGAGTAGGAGGACGGTATGTTGTTGAAGGTGTGGATTACAGCTAAAATCTGTGTTGTTAGCCAAGCCAGCGCTTATTTGCCTTTCTTCGTATAATGTCACTTTGATCTTCTGCTGGACGCCTGGAATCCACATCTCTCAGTTCACCTGGTTTGAGTGATACTGGCTTTTTCCCCAGCTCCAGAGTGCTTGTATGACTCAGACCTTGCCAGTCAGAACACTGCAGCCTGTCCAATTCAGGTCAGAGAGACTCAGGGCAAGCAAGATCTCTCTGCTGAGATTGGAGCTGGGAAAATGAAAGGGAAGAGAGGCTGTTTAAGGACAGGGCCAAGACGGAGGGACCTGTGAGAGTGACAGCGAGAGCGAAAGAGAAACCACAGTTGGGGGTGACATTTAAACCTTTGGAGTAAGGCCCAGCCATTGGAAATTCTGCATCTACCTCTAGGCTTTTCAGTGATGAGAAAACAAACAGCTTCTTGCTTGAGCCAGATAGACTGGGGCTTTCCATTTCTTGCAATCAAAACAGTTCCGAATCAAATGGCTCTTAAACCAAAAGATGCTCAAACTCATATTAAGAAAACAATTGATACAATTTTTTTTTACTCTCAGATTGATTGGCAAAAATTCAAAACCTACTGTGTTGGCCAAGCTTTTGGGAAATAGACAATTTTTACATCGCTGGGAGGAGCATAAGCTGGTATAAGCCCTGTGAAGGGCAATTTGAAAATGCCCATAAACATGACAAACGCATGTATTCTCAGATGCATGACAAAGTGAGAATTTTTCTGTTTTTTCATTATTTTTTCTTAATGGCAGAGAAATTCAGCAGGAATTCTCGGATATACTTAGATATATTGAGACACCTTCAAAATGAACCCTATACAAAACTTCTCATTTCAGTATTATTTTAAATGACAAAACAATCAAATTACATGTTCATCAATAGAGAACTGGGTAAACAAATTTTGGGGTATCCATACACTGGGAATACTCCAAAGCTAGAGAGGTGGGGGCAGAGAGGAATTTTTATGTACTGATATACAAGATTTCTAAGATATAGTGTTATATGGAATAATTAAGACAGAGAAAAAAAGATGTCATAGTACATTATCATGCAAAATAAAAAGTAGCTTTTAAAACATTTGTTTGTATGTGCATAAAATGGTCTCTGGAAGTACAAAAGAAATTAATAACATTGCTAACCTTTGATATGGAATTGGTAAAAGGGAAATTTTTTAGCATATTCTTTTTATCCTATTTATTTTTGAACTACATAAAACATTACCTATTCAAAAATTAAATGAATAAAAGTTTTTAAATTTTCTCACTAGGACCTACAAGCTACAGAATCGTAAAAATAGGTTTTTGATCCAGGCAGTGAAATGCATAAGCTGAACGAACCAGCTTCTTCCATTTTCCAGATTATCTGGTCGATAGTGGCTCTGAGATCTGTGCCTCAAAGCTGGAAATAGATGTTCTGTGATGAGGGCGGCATCTGCAGGACAAAGTGAGAATTTTTCCTGTTTTTTAAAATTATTATTATTTTCTTACTGGCAGAGGAAATAGCGGGGCATGGAGAGCTCAGGTAGTGAGAATGAATTTTCCACTTAGAGTTGCTAGATGTAAAAGTTTTACTACAAATAATGGAGACATTGTAAACAAAACTATTTTTACATAAGGCACACAGGGAATCAATGTGTAATACAGAGGTAAAAGTAGACTCTGGTAACAAATATTGGCTTTGTCACTCCTCAGCTTTGTGGCTTTAGGCAAAACCACTTAACACGACTGAGTTTAGAGGCTGCACTTATGAAATGAGGATAATTAAACTCACCTTAAACGACTGTTGTCTCTTAACTTTTGAACGGTTTCTTAGACTGAGAAACCCCACACCAGAAAAACAGTAGCCTGCAATTGCTCAATCCCTGCAGCAATTCCAAGTCCCCAAACCCACTCACTCAGGAAATGAGATGTTGAACAGATGCAGTCCATGGAAGGGGTATCCTCCTGAAAGTTCTCACCTTAAATGGGCCATGGAAGATAAAGGACAAGAGAGAAACTTCCAGGGTGGCTAAAGCCGTATGACCAATTAGCTCACCTCAACTCAGGAAAACCAAATGAAAGCTTTTACTTCAATTGTGAATATCTCTCCCTGTTAAGTGTATAATGTGAATTATGGTTTCCATTTAATCATAGTTTGCTGGACTATGAGAAGCCACATTAGGACCTGACCAAGAAAAATATTCATCACCCAAATATTCTGGACTTAGAGTGATAACACATTTATTTATTTATTTGGGGTTGTTCATCACACCTCCTTCTGAGATGTGGATGAGCACATTTTTTTATTGTGAGTAGCATAGCTGCATTATATTGACATGGGCACTTCTCAACATATACGTAAGGGTAGAAGGGTGTGCTGTTCCTGTGGCTCAGGCCTGAACAAACAGAGCTGTGCCTCCACCATCCATAGTGATGGTTCGGGAATAGGTACATGATAAAATTGAAGTCAATGAGAGTCAGGCCTAGGCCTGTCTGCCCAAGTTGAAGCTGTGATATTGAAAGCCTGGTGCTGCCTGGAGGTGGTGTGATTGGGGAGAAAGACAGAGAGAGAGAGAGACAGAGACAGATTGGAGCAGAGCCAGGTTTGATGAGATCTTTGGGTTCTTGGATCAAGGCATGTCTCCAAATGCATTCACTGAATTTATTTTATATGAATATTTATTTCTATTGCTTAATTCAGTTGCAATTTCTACCACTTGTAATTAAATTTATATGTAAGATGTTATACCCCATCATAGAAAAGAGAAATGCAAGTTGAAACTACACAGATAACATTTTTCACTTTTCATATTGATAAAAGTCCAAACCACTTGGTAGCACATGGTGGACAAGCTGTGGGGCAGAAGGCAGTCACACACAGGATTGGAGGGAGTATAACCTGCTATAATAGAACCCTTATGGAGCGAACTTTGAAAATTCTATAAAAATTACAAATGCATCTACTTTTTCATCCAAAAAGTCCACTTCTATGAATTTATTGTACACGCACAAGAGAAAGGCCAGTGTGCTGGTTATTCTTCCTTGGCCTCCCTACCTCATTTCCATTCTCAGTCCTTTTCTGCCATGTGTTTGGTCCAAGAGGCTGACCTCTACTGAGTGCAGCACACAGCGTCCTCTATCCTCTGGCTCCATTTCAGGTTAGGTTAGTGGAGGGGAGAGGCACCAGCAGGACCTTTGGAAGAGAGATGATGGAAGAGAGAAGAAGAGAGAGGTCAAGATATTTTTTCCATTGACTCCTACCTTGACAAGAGCAATTCTGGAAGAGATTGTGTTTCTCAGTAGCCACAGCTAATGTCAGATGGCCTCTTCCCGATTCTGATGACACCATTTCTTCTCCGCTGTTGCTTCAGGCCAAAGCAAATCTTTTGTGGCAACAGATTTTTGCTGTAGCTCATTCCTGGATGCTCCACATGCCTTTGGTTCCCTTAACCCCTAACCCAACTATGATGTATAGTATACTTAAGTATATTTTGTATATTGACTTAAAATTTATGTAAGTATCTTTATGTATATTGTTACTATACCAATTATATTTACTTTGTATACATAAATTTACTATATATGTCAACTAGACTGAGCAGTAGGATGCTCAAATATTTGGTCAAATATTATTCTGGGGTGTTTCTTTGACAATATTTTAGGGTGATATTCAGATTTATTTATTTATTTATTGTTTTTAGACACAGAGTCTCAGTCTGTTGCCCAGGCTTCAATGTAGTGGCACGAATATAGCTCACTGCAGCCTCAAACTCTTGCACTCAAATGATTCTCCTGCCCCAGCCTCCCAAGTAGCTGGGACTAGAGGCATACACCATCATGCATGCCTGGTAAATTTTTTTAAAATTTCAATAGAAATGGAATCTTACTTTGTTGCCCAGGCTGGTCTTGAACTCCTGGACCCAAGCAATTCTCCCACCTTGGCCTCTCAAAGTGTTGGGATGACAGGAATGAGCCACTGTGTCTGGCCAAGTCTATCACATTTAAATCGATAGACTGAGCAAAGCAGATTCCCCTCCATCACCCAAATATGTGGGTGGATTTCACCCAGTCGGCTGAAAAATGAATACCATAAAAGACTGTCTTTCCCCTGGGCCAGAGAGAATTCTCCTGCCTGATGGTCTTCAAACTGAAACATCAGTTCTTCCTGGTTCTGCAGCAGTCTGCCAGTCTTCAGACTTGAATTGAAACATTAAATTTGCAGATTTTGAACTTGCCAGCCTCTATAATCATGTGAGTCATTTGCTCATAATAAGTGTCTTTCTCTCTCTATATATACTATTGGTTGTGTTTTTCAGGAGATCCCTCATCCCTTTAAAAATAGTTTCCTCATTAAATTCTCTTCAGTCAAGCCTCTTGAGTATATTTGTTTCCTATGGGGACTTTGACTGATCAAGTAGTTGGTATCAAGAATGGCCCATGGAAACAGACACTGAAAATGTGATTCTGGTGCCCCTATATTTGATAAGCTCATAAATATCCTCTGCCAGGGGACAGGACACTTGTAATTTGTAGTAGGCAGCAATATTATAATTACTCAGGTTATCAGTGGTGTGGGATGCAGTACAAGTGGATGGTAAGGCACGATCACATGACTAATAGCATCATCTTGATAGCTATGGCAACACATAGTCATTGCAGTTTGTGGTCTGGCTACTCCTAATGGCCTTGGAGAGCTTACAAAAAGAAAATGAAAGCTTGAAGACTTGAACTTCCGAAGCAGAGAACAGAGAGAGAATCAAAAAGCCTCAGTGGTGACATTAAAACAATTCTTATTTTTAGAGTGCAGGCATGCCTAAAAATTAGGCCTGAGGACTGACTGTGATGCAGAGAAGCAGCAGCAGTTAATGTTCAACATCTTCAGGCATCATGTGCCAATTAAGGAATTAGTTAATAAGGAGTGGGATTCTGAGACTTGGATTAGAAACACTTGGTTAACCATGCAAGACTTAGAGTCTTGAACCCTGAAATCTCCCTGAATCTTCCTTGCCTGGGTAAGAAGCCCATCCCTCTTCCCCCTTTCCCAAGGGATTTTGATTTCCTTTACATAAATTTCTTTCGTTGACTTAACCTAGAGCAGTTATGTCACAAGGGGAATCAATCCTCCCTAGCACAGCCTCGCCAACCTTCATTTACCTCCAGATCCACAGTAAGAGTTAAATACCAGCAGAGCCCAAAGGGAGAGTGTGAGGCTGGCTCTGGGAGGATATAAAGAACATTCTGAATGAGTTGAGACATCTTGTCCACTTGTATTGGTAGGGGTCTAAGGAGCATACAAAGGCAATGCCTCTAAGTGTATTAGATGAAACATAAGATGATATCCAGCCACATTTTTAGATAGAGTTGCTCACAGAGGATTCCTAGTTTAATGTGTTGGCTGGAGCACCTGGCTGTGATTAACTGAAGCCTGGATACTGATGACCTACAGCTGATGAGGCTGTGATGCTGGAATTTTTTGAGTAAGCTGTACAGGGCAGAGTTCAAAGACTTGCGAATATGGGAATGTTGAGTGGATCTCTTTACATATAGGTTGCATAGCCACCTCTCATCCCCAAATATAACTAGCAAGAGAGATAAGAAGATATTTTATTCATCATCATTTATTTATTAAAAAGTGCCTTGAAGAGTTTTCTCTTATAAGCCAGATTTAGTAGGCATGTGATAATAATAAGAGCCTGGAATGGTAGATGCCAGGTGGTTCTGCTTTACTATCAGAGATAAAATGGGAGTGATTAATGAGTCAAAGGGACCTGGTAATCAACAGAGAGTTTGACTCATAGATTTAATAGATTGATATTATGTTAATTGGAGCTGGTAAGCAGGAAGTAGCAAGCACCTTGAAATCAACCTAAATGCCCATCAGTAGGGAACTATCTAAATGAATTGCTGTACATTCATACAATGGAATACTATCAGTTGCGTAAAAATATAAAGAAACTTTTTATGCACTGATATAGAAATCTCTAGTGTGTATTTTTATGTGAAAAAAACAAAGTATAGAATAGTTTGTATAATATGCTGCCAGTAATAAAATGAGGCAGTAACAAGTATTTATATATATGTGTATATATATGTACATATATATGTATATGTAAACACTCTGGAATGATACAAGAGCTGACTGTGTCATCTGTTTCAAGGTCACAAATAAGAACTGGCCAGACAGGGGTACTTGGTAGTGGAAGGGAGATTATTTATTATATGCCATTTCATACTTTCTGTTTTTTGAATCATGTAAATATTACCTATTCAAAAGCTTAGAAATTTTTTTTAAAAAGGAAAAATGCAATCATAACATATATATTGAAGCTACAGAGCTATAAACACATGAATAGATTTATCAAAATGAACTGTGAGCTAAATAAATTGCCTTCCTCTATCTTCTATAATTTCTTCTATCGTCTATAGTAGCCCTGAGAAATCAGTTGAAGCGCTAGAAAGTGATATTATATGGTTGTAGTGACACCTGCAGGATAAACTGAGAAATTTTGCTTGCTGGGTTCAGTCCCCGCCCCCCTACTCAAAGGTATCCATTAGAGGGAGGGGCTAATGAGTCTTCAATGAAATAGCTGAGCAGAAATGTTTAAATAATAAATGATGAAGTATTCTAAACAAAGATAGATTTACACAGGTCACGCCGAATAAGAAGAGTAGATTGGTGAGACAAATGTAGTTTCAGAGCCTCAAACACTTCGCTTCATGTTTCCTCTCTGCTGTTTTAGGTAAATGAAAAACAGCATCTCTGAAAAATAAGTTTCTTCAAGTGTAAATATAAAATATTAGTTTCTCCATGTGTATATATGCACAACCCTGCCGATTTTGCCGAGTTGGTGTAATATGAGAGGGAGTACATGTAACCTGCTGAATTTGGAACCTGGCACACAGCTGCTTCTCAGTAACCTTTAGCAATGGCATTTTTGCCATTTAATGTATTCTTTGGTATCACTGCACTCACAAGGCTGATCACCCCATAGACTCACTGTTTCAACCCCACCCCACCATGATGCATTTTCAGCTTTTATGAACTTTTCTACAAACAAGCTCCTCACACCAAGCCTAATTTAGATTCCTTACATCTCTTAATATCAAACTAGTACAGCTGCATCTCACCACTCCTCACTGAACTGATTTGGGACCATTTTTTGAAACTCTTGATTTGTCTATTTCATTTTCCAGGAAAAATATCACAAATTATATTTATACTTTTTTTTTTTGCACCTGACAATAACATGCGTTTATCCACATAATGATATGACATTTTCTCCTCCGGGATTGTTATTAAGCTTGAGCCTGACCTTTTTTCAACTTCAGAATGTAAATGTTCTTCTGAATCTCTGTTAGCTTTACGTATATATGCACAAAATTATGTTTTTAGAGTGATATGCCCCTGTATGTGTATAAGACTAAAGCAAAATAGAATTTGAGATCAAGAACTGAAAGAAATTCATTAGTAATCTTAAACCGTGAATAAATTAAAAAGATACTGTAACTCAGTGAAAGAAATATTTGCTAGTGTAACAGACTAAGCAGACGTGACTTTTAAAAGCAAACCAATAAATATTAGAAATATACACAGAGTTATGTTTAAACCTAAAATAGAAGGTGAGTTGGTTTTCTGCTCCCAAGATGTTCAGACCAAATGGATAAGAGAAAACTAGACACTAAAGGATGTGATCATTATGATTTGAAACAGTGGAGGATCTAGACAGAATTAGGAAGAAAAAAAAGAGAAGAAATAAACCCCTATTTCCAACAGATGGTACTGCATATCATAAATATTTTGATGACTATAATGACCCAGGGGGTTCTGGACCCATCAATTAACACTCTAATGGGAGATTTCAACCATCCATGTGACAGGATTTTCAGAGAGTAACCCGTCATGATTACTAAAAAAGAAAAAAGTCCATTCTATAGCAAGCAGAAAATAGGTTCAACCACAGAATAATAAATACATAATATGGCAAATATATAATACACAATATTATTAATTACAACATATGACTAAAGAATTCAGATATCAAGTTGGAGAATTAGAAACCACATGGCAATATATGACTATATGGATATTTTGTTCCTTGACACTACCACACTAACATTAAAAACAAAGGAAGGGATGGAATTCAGACAACATACAGGTTACGGAAAGAAGATAGTCATTATTTCAATATCTGAAAATATTAGTCAAATATTCAGTCAACATCTGAAATGGATGTTTGCAGGACAGAAAATTAGATGGTTAAAATCCAAACAACAGCTTAAGAGCTAAACTGGAAATATTTCAGAAAAGTAAAACCGTACTGATAAAACTGGGACCGATAGCATGGGCATAATGCACATATATATGATGAATTATTTTTTATGTAAGTGTAATTAAGGTTAGTACACTTATAAGGGAGGATCTCCCCCAGACCCAACTACAGTTATGAGAGCAACTGAAAATACATGTGGGATGTAATGCTGTCCCAGTTGAGATAAACGTGGTAAGGACACTGTTGTTAGACTACTGAAAAATGTGGAGAAGATTATTAGTTCTAGAGCAGACCTAAAAGAAATAGACCCAAAAAAGGGGGTGGGAGGAAGGTAGGGAAGTGGAGGACATATCAACGAACCTATTAAAAGAAAAGAAAGAACAAGAAAAACTCCCGCTTATTCTAGACATGAAAAGAAAGATAGAACCATCTTAAGAATAGGTAAGCTCCATGATATAGAATAGTAGCCCACATAGAGATAAATAGCTTTCATGCAACCCAAAAGTAAAGAACTGCTATTCCAACAAAAGCAAAAAGGAATGGACTGTTACTATCAAAAACAGGAAGGATAAGCTTAGACCACAGACGGAGACAAACCCCAGAACTCCAAGCTAGAAACTTGGCATTCTTTTATCTTCCCTGATCACATTTTTCCTATATTATCTATTAAAATGTAATAGAGCAAATAATGTTATTATAGCATTACTAGATACAGGATCATAAATATCATTAATTTCATGAAAAATACCTGAGTATGCATAAGGGAAATGAAAAGATAAAATTTAAACTGTTAGGAGGAAGCATATCTGTAAGAGTCCTGGTAAAATGAGACCTAGGATCAGCTAGTTGCCTCCCCAGAACTTGCAGTATCTCTAACACTGAATTCTGAATGAGTAACTGGAACTGATATGATAAAATTATAAGACCTTGGAGAAAATAAAATCAATTTAGTAGTATATATTTCTGTTGAAGAGGCAAAACTGACACCAGTAGCATTACTCACATTGGATTGTGATGTGTCATATATATTCTCTTGACTAAAGTTTATTATTGAAAGCTTTGTAGAATTTATTTGGTTGTGTTAATGGGGGAAATTTTATTATAATTTTGAATCATTTCTTTAATGTGTACATATGAACTATTTAGATTTTCTTCTTCAGTCAGTTTCAGTAAGTAATATTTTTCTGGATATTTGCCTATTTTATTTAGGTTTTCAAATTCATTGGCATAAAATTGTTGTTGAGGTGGCAGTAGGAATGGCAGTCCAGTGGTCCCTTTTTGATAACTTTTTGAAATAATTAGAGACTCACAAGAAATTGCAAAAATAGTGCAAACATGTCTCATGTACCCTTTCTTCAACTTCCCCCAATTCTAACATCTTATACTAGCACATTACCAAATACTAGCACCTTACCAAAACCAAATACTGTTAATTAGGTAATACTAGCACGTTACCAAAACCAAATACTGTCGATTAGGCTACATGCCTTACTTTAATTCCACCAGTTTTTACCTGAACTGATTTTTTTGCATGTATAGTTTTATGAGATTTTACCACTTGTATGGATTCATATAGCTACCACCACAAGATATGGGGCTGTTCCATCATCACAAAGACCCTCCCTCATGCTACTCTATTATAGTCAGATCCCCTTTGCCCACCCACCTCCCTAAGCCTAACAATCACTGATTTATTCTCCATCTCTATAATTTTGTCATACCAACAGTGTTACATGAAATGGAATCATACAGTAGGTAACCCCTTGATAGCAGCTTTTTTTTCTCTCTTTTCTTTTTTAATTGCATTTTAGGTTTTGGGGTACATGTGAAGAACTTGCAAAATTGTTGCATAGGTACACACATGGCAGCGTGATTTGCTGCCTTCCTCCCCTTCACCTATAACTGGCATTTCTTTTCTTTTCCTTTTTTTTTTTTTTTTTTTTTGAGATGGAGTCTTAACACTGGTGCCCGGGTTGGAATGCAATGGCACAATCTGGGCTCACTGCAACCTCTTCCTCTCAGGTCCAAGTGATTCTCCTGCCTCAACCTCCTGAGTAGCTGGGATTATAGGTGCCCACCACCACACCCGGCTAATTTTTTTATATTTTTAGTAGAGACAAGGTTTCACTATGTTGGCCAGGCTGGTCTCAAACTCGTGGCCTCAGGTGATCCGCCTGCCTCGACCTCCCAAAGTGTTGGGATTACAGGCGTGAGCCACGGTGCCTGGCCGATATTGGCTTTTTTGCACTAATATAACTGTATTCATAACCAAGATACGATGTTGTACATTTCTGTTTGTGCTTTTATTTACAATTTACGTTCCTTCATTGGTTATATGTCTGCTTCAGTCTTTTACCTTTTTTTCTAATTATATGTCTGCTTCAGTCTTTTACCTTTTTTTCTAATTGTGGTGTTTTGTTGTTGTTTTTTTTTGTTTTGTTTTGTATTTTTGCTGTTAAACTTAGGGAGTTCTTTACAACTCCATTGTCATATCTGTGGTTTGCAAATAAGCTTTACCAGTCTGTGGCTTGTGTTTTTATCATCTTAATGAGGTTTTTCACAGAGTGAAAGTTTTTAAGTCCGATTAAGTCCAATTTATTAAATTTCTTTCATAGATTATGCTTTTGGTATCACGTCTAAGATCTCTTAGCCCCAAGTCACAAAGATTTTTTTCTAAAATGTTTCCTACATAAGTATTATAAATTTATGTTTTACATGTAAACTTATAGTTAATTTTGAGTTAACTTTACATAAGGTGTGAGGTTTAGGTCACCATTCGTTTTTCTGGCTAAGAATGTCCATTTTTCACAGTGCCATGTATTGAAAATATTACCTTTCCTTTATTGATTGCTTTTGCACCTTTATCAAAATCTGTTGGTCATACCTTCATGGGGTCTCTTTCTAGGTTCTTTGTTCTGTTTCATTGATTTATGTGTCTTTCCCTCTATGATACTGTCTTGATTACTGTAGCTATATAGTAAGTCTTAGACCAAGGTGGCCTGGTTTCTCCAACTTTATCATTTTTCAAAAATGCTTAGTATACTCTAGTATATTTGCTACTTTATATTAATTTTATATTAACTTAGATTATATCTACAAAATATTATAAATATTTTGATATGAATTTCACTAAATCTATAGATAAATTTAGGAATAATTGATATATTTAATAAGGTAAGTCTTTCAATTTATGAGAATAGTGTGTCTCTCCATTTTATTGGTGCTTCTTTTATTTATTTCATCAGCATTTTGTACTTGGCAGCATGCTGTCCTATAAATGTTTTCTAAGAAGGCTGATGGCTAATAGTTAAATTTTTTTTAGTGATTTTAATTGGTCTTGTTTTTTAAGTTTTGGTTTTCAGTGTTAGTTGCTAGTGTATGGGAACATTATTGATTTCTTCATCAAGAATCCTATACAGCGTACAGAAACATGAGCTAATTTTAAATTACCCAGTCTCAGGCATTTTTTGATAACAATGTGAGAACGAAACAATACGGGTTTCTGGGGAGGCTTCAAGAAACTTTTACTTATGGTGGAAGGCAAAGTGGGAGCAGATGTCTTACATGGCTGGAGTGGGGGAAGGGAGAGAGAATCGGGTAGTGCACATACTTTTAAAGAACCAAATCTCGTGAGAACTCACTCATCATACAGTACCAAGCAGGGATGGTGCTAAACCATTTATGAGAACTCCACCCCTATGATTCAATTAATAAAACCATCTTGGGGAATTTTTTGGAGTTTTTATTTTCAAAGTTAATGTATTTGATAGTTATGAGACTGTTTAGATTATCTGTTTCAACTTTAGTGAATTTTGTTAGGTTGTAGTTTTTCAGAAATTGATTCACTCCATTTAAATAGTCAAATTTATGTGTGTATGGTTGATGGGAGCATTCCCTTAATATCTTTTTCTATCTACAGATTTCATAATGATATTCCACTTTTGCCCTTGATATTGGTAATATGTGTCCTCTTTCTCTTCTCTGCCAGTTTTATTAGAGGTCTATCAATTTCACTAATTTTTTTCAAGCAACCAGCTTTTGGTTTGATAGATGGATTTTATCTACTGTTTTTCTATTTTCTTTTTAAAAATTATTCTTTTGTTATTAATTGACACATAATAATTACAGACATCTGTGGGGTTTAGCATAATGTTTTGACACGTTGTATAATGATCAAATCATGATATTTAGCATATTCATCACCTCACACTTTTATTATTTCTTTGTGGTGAGAACATTCAGAATTCTGTCTTCTAGTTATTTTGAAATGTACACTATAATATAGTTTGCTGTAATCACTCTAGTATGCTATAGACCATCCTAACTTACTTCTCCTACCTGACTGTAATTTTGTATCTGTTGACTGATCTCTCCTTCCCCTCCCCAGTCCCCTATGGTCCCTAGCCTCTGGCAACCCATTATTCTACTCTATTTCTATGAGATAAGCTTTTTTGGACTCCACAAAGGATTATGATCATGTGGTATTTGTCTTTCTGTGTCTGGCTTATTTAATTTAAAATGTCTTTCACGTTCATCCATGTTGCCAAAATAGACAGGATTTTATTTTTTAAGCCTAAATAATGTTCCATTGTGTATATAGATATATACATACACACATGTGTGTATATATATATATATATATATACACATATGTGTGTGTATATATATATATATATACATATGTGTGTGTGTATATATATATATATAATGTTCCATTGTGTATATATATATTTTATATATATATCAGTGTATTCATTTGTCTGTTGATGGATACTTATGTTTAGTCCTTATCGTGGCTATTGTCAATAGTGCAATAACATCGAAGTGCAGATATCCTTCGTCATAATAATTTTATTTCCTGTGAACAAATATCCAATGGAAGAAGTGCTGGATCATATGGCAGCTCTAGTTTTAATATTTTGAGGAAATTCCATGCTGTTTTTCACAATGGCTATTACAGTTTATATTACCATCAATAGCATATGTATAAAGGTTCCCTTTTCCATATTCATTGTAGCATTTGTTATTTTTTTTTTTGACAATAGCCATCATAATTGTAGTGGGCTGCTATCTCATTGCAGTTTTGATTTGCATTTCCCTGATGATTAATGATGTTGAGTATTTTTTTCATGTACTCATTGGCCATTTGTATGTTTTCCTTTGATAAATATCTATTGAAGCCCTTTCTCCATTTTTAAATTGAATTACTTATTTCTTTTGCTATTGAGTTGTTTAAGTTTCTTGTACATTCTGGACATTAGCCATTTGTCAGATGCATAGTTATGCTGATATTTTCTCCCATTAGTCACTTTGTTGATTATTTCTTTGTTGTGCAGAAGCTTTTTAGTTTGATGTAATCCCACTTGTCATTTTTGTTTTTGTTGCCTGTGTTTTTAGTTCTTATATAAAAGTCATTGCCTGGACCGATGTCATAAAGCATTCCCCTAGTGTTTTATCCTAGCAGTTTTATAGTTTTAGGTCTTACATTTAAGTCTTCAATCCATTTTGAGTTACTATCTCTTCCTTTAGATCTTATTTGTTTTTTATATATTTGGGTGTTTGGGGGTAGGGTGCATATATGTTTTATATCCTCTTGCCAAATTAACCCCTTTATCAAGATATAATGGCCTTCTTTATCTCTTATAATCTATAATTATTTCAAAATAAAAACTTGATGCTAAAAAACACATGTAATCAGAACTCTCAAAAGTCAATAACAAATAAGCTTCCCCAATTAAAAATGATTAAAAGACGTGAGCAGGCACCTTACCAAAAAGACATATGGTTAGAAGAAAAGCACATGAAAAGATCTTTGACATCTAATGCCTAAAATTTTAAAAACTGACACAATGAGATAACGAGCTCTCATCATTGCTGGTAGAAATGCGAAATGGCATAGCCACATTGGAAACCATTTTAGCTAGTTTCTTATAAAATTAAATATGTACTTATTATACCACCCAGTGATCCTACCTGTGTGCTTACAAAAAAACAATTCATGAATGTTTATAACAGCTTTATTTGTAATCACCCAAAACTGAAAACAACCTACATATCCTTATGTGTTCTGAATGGAGGGGCTAGTCTTTTTCATGGAATCTTGTTTTGTTTTGGTTTTGAGATGGAATCTAGCTCTGTCGCCCATGCTTGGAATGCAGTGGTGCAATCTCGGCTCACTGCAACCTCCACCTCCTGGATTAAAGTGATTCTCCTGCCTCAGCCTCCCAAGTAGCTGGGATTACAGGTGCCACCACCATGCCCAGCTAATATTTATATTTTTAGTGGAGACGGGGTTTCACTGTGTTGGCCAGGCTGGTCTCAAACTCCTGACCTCATGATACACCCACCTTGGCCTCCCAAAGTGCTGGGATTACAAGCATGAGCCATCGCATGTGGCCTCCTTTCATGGAGTCTTTAAAGATCACTCCAACACAGCCGCAGAAATGACAGAGAGACCTATGAAATTAATGAACTTATTATACTTAGAGATCCTACAGACAGGAGTCTCGGTATACCACACAGTGTGCCATATGAGAGAGCTCCCAGGGATTGGGTTCATTCAAACAGGTGGAACATAAAGAAAGAAAGACAAAGAGAAAAATAGACAGAGACAGACAGACTGAGACAGAGAGGGCCATGGGCAAGTACCTTTATTGAGGGTCAGAGCTTAGTACATAAACAAAAGGTAGGAGGCAATTTCATTGGAGTGTTTGAATGTCTCTAGGCCACAGTTAAAGGAGGGCAAGAAGGGGAATTTGTGTCAAAGACCAGCCTTACACAAGTGCACGTGATCACCTGGGTGGAGTACTAGAGCCTATGTATGAGGATGTTCAGGCATCAACAAAATTTGAAGTTTGTAAAATTTACAATACATCTTCAATTTGTAATTGGATAATCAAGGCATGCTAAATCCATACAATGGAATATTACTCAGCGTTATAAAGGAGAAAACTTATTGATACACACAACAGCACTGATGTATCTCAAAGGCATTATGCTAAATGAAACATGCCTGTCTCAAAATACTACAGTATTTTATGATTCCATTTACATGTCATTCTTGAAAGACAAAACAGAACAGAAAAATCAGTGGTTGCAGAGGCTGGGGGTAGGAGGAAGGTTTGAGTACTAAGTGGCACAAGGGAAGTTTGCAGGATGAAGAAACTATTCTATATCTTGATTAAGGTTGTGATTATATGAGTGTAGGCGTGTGTCAAAATTCATAAAATTATATACTAAAAAGAGTGAATTTTACTACATAGAAATCATGATTTAATAAACCTGACTTAAAAAAAAGTATTCACACAAAATTTGCATGGGAGACAACTCATTCTTCTCCCAACCCAGCACCAAGTTTGAGAAGGACAATATTTACTATTCCCATTTGTAGAGTAACTTTATTAAGATTATCGTTATTATTTAGAGATAAGGTCTTGCTCTGTCACCCAGGCTGGAGTGCAGTGGTAATCACAGCTTACCGTAACCTTAATCTCCTGGGCTCAAGCGATCCTCCTGCCTCAGTCTCCCAAGAAGCTGGGACTACACGCCATCATGGCCAGCTAATTATTATTATTACTATTTTTTTTAGATGGAGTCTTGCTCTGTTGCCCAGCCTGGAGTACAGTGATGCAATCTTGGCTCACTGCAACCTCCACCTCCCAGTTTCAAACGATTCTCCTGCCTCAGGCTCCTGAGTAGCTGGGACTACAGGCATGCAACATCACGCCCTGCTAATTTTTTTTTTTAATTATTTTTAGTAGAGATGGGTTTTCACTATGTTGATCAGGCTGGTCTCAAACCCCAGACCTCAAATGATCCCACCACCTCAGCCTCCCAAAGTGCTGGGATTACAAATGTAAGCCACCACAACTGGTCTAATTATTTTTAGTAGAGACAAGGTCTTGCTGTATTTCCCAGGTTGTTCTTGAACTCCTGGGCTCAAGCAATACTCCTGCCTCAGCCTCCCACTTAGCAGGGACTCCAGATGTGTGCCACCATGAATGACCATTTTTAAAATTATTTGTGGTGACAGGATCCCACTATATTGTCCAAGCTGGTGTCAAACTCCTGGCCTCAAGTGATACTCCCACCTTGGCTTCCCAAAGTGCTGGGATTACAGGCATGAACCACTGTGCCCAGCCTAACTTTAATTTTTTGATCCACCTTTCCAACTAAGGGTTTTACCCTATTGGTGTCCCAGTTTTATGCAGTGCCATCCTATATGACTTTAGTCTTATGGAAGCCTGAAGGTTTGCTTCTTGCTCTGATGTCCTATGAGGCCACCAGACAAAATGTAGATGCCCTTAGAGTAGTCTAGTTTCTGAAATTTCTCACCTTGATTACCTTGTTCACTACTTTTTGTCTTCTAAAATTTTTTGATACTTTCTACCTTAACTTAAAAATTTTCAACTTGCAATAGGCGTGGTGGCTCACGCCCATAATCACAGCACTTTGGGAGCCCGAGAAGGGCGAATCACAAGGTCAAGAGATCGAGACCATCCTGGCCAACATGGTGAAGCGCCGTCTCTACAAAAATTACAAAAAATAGCTGGTTGTGGTGGCATGTGCCTGTAATCTCAGCTATTCGGAAGGCTGAGGCAGGAGAATCACATGAACCAGGCCGGCAGAGGTTACAGTGAGCTGAGATTGTGCTACTGCTCTCCAGTCTGGCGACAGAGCAAGACTCTGTCTAAAAAAAAAAAAAAAAAAAA
>NW_022437021.1:1429111-1576866 GCF_009761245.1 Sapajus apella | reverse complement strand
TTTTTTTATTTTCCTTTTTTCTTTCTTCTGCCGTATTGCTAAAAATAAGAGTATTTCCACAATACTGTTAAGTAGAATATATGTAGTCTTACACAGTATGAGGGGGAGATTGAGAACCAAGAACCATGAATATTACCTAGGTTCTGTTTTTTACTTGCTGTGTGATCCCCAACATTTTTCTCTTTTTTCTATGTGTCATTTTTTTCCTGATAAGGAATGAAGGGCATGGTTAAGTGATATCTAAATTCTCATCACTTAAAACTTGTACTATTTTAATTGTGATAAATAAAAACAACCACTGGCCTAGGAATCTGGAGTCCTAACTTGGCTCTTCTACTTTCTAGCTTTCAGTGTTTAGACATGCCACTTTACTTTCTGAGTCATCATTTATTTGTCTACACACATGCAAATAAAAGTGATAATATGTACTTGACAAGATTGTTGTCAAAATTAAATTAGAAATTATTTATAGAACTGCTTGGCATGTAAGAGGTGACAATTAAGTCTTAGAAAGATCCATGTATAGAGAATTCAAGGATCTCTAAGGTCCATTTACTGCTCCAAAAATCTATGACGTCAACTGAAGTTAGTGCTTAAAAAAAAAAAAAGTTTTGCTGCAATTCTGACATGTGCTCTCTAGAGGTCTCCATTACCAAACAAATCAGTGTATGTTTTACTGTTGGTTGTGGAAGTTCAGAAACAAAATCTACCTTTTAATTCAACATTCCTCAAAAAGATTCTTTTTTTTTTTTCACGCTTTCTACATCATATGATTTTCTGGTCATATTTGCTCTCGTCTCTTTCAGGTTGCTGAAGAAGAATCTTCCTCTAGGGCTCACTAGCAACATTGGACTGCTGATATATAAGACACTATTTATATTAGTATTTCTGTGTGGGTTTTTTGCTTTTTTTTATTTACAAAAGTTGAATTTAGTTGTTTCTCTCTCATGCCCTTAGTTCAAAAACCATTATCCCCAGATATTGCTCCATTCTTTTCCAAATTCTGATTATATGTCAAAACAAGCAACCAAACAAAACCTTAGGGGTGGGGAGATTGGATGAAAGAAGGAAGAAAAAACATTCAAAGGCAACGTTTTTCTTAACTGCTGTTCCCTTTAGTAGGATATATATTTCAGGCTGTGTCCACAGTGCACACATATTTAACACAAACAAACATTTGACAAAGTAATAGTTACCCTACAGAGAGATATGACACTTTTATATTTTCTATTCTAGTCTATGCTTTTTAATGGTGCTTTTGACACACTAATTAAGTCCATGAACCATGAAGGGTTACCACCAATTGCTTGAAAGTGATACCATAAGGAGATGCAAAAATCTGAAAAGAGGAAGTTTTATTTCACATGTAATATGTACCAACTGACCTAGAAAGATTTTGTGAAAGTGGCACCAAAAAAAAAAAAAATTCATGGTGTGATTTCATTTCATTTCAAGCATATCCATATAGACTCATTTAGGCTGGGTAGGGGGCAGAGCTGGGTTATGCTTTCTTTTTCAATGCAGGTTAGAGTTGGCCATAAGGGAACTTGTATAAGATGTGGAAGGCAGAAGCAAAAGTGCAGACAATACTCTCAGAAGGTCACTGTGGTTGGATATGGTGATGGCTAATGGGTCAAACTTCCATGTCCATGCTCTTTCTGATGTCTTTCCCTGATGTCCAATAGCAGCCTTAGCTGATCAAAAGATGCATGGCTATGGAACCACAGAGAGGTGATTATGCAGAGGTAATAGCCTCCCATGCATAGCCTCTCACATGAGCTCCTGTTCTTGACACCGCTTTGCTAGTTGAACATGCCTGGCTGCTCAAATTTCCCTGCAATCCCAGGGCTTGGCTTGCCCACACCACTGCTCCCAGACACTCTGGCTAGGAACTTTGCTATCTGACTCCCCTTTCAGGCTTTTGCTTCTCCAGTACTGAACACATTTCTGTAAGGTCTAATTCCTATTTAAAAAATTCTTCTTTCTATAATTCTCATCATGGTTCTGCTTCTTTCACTGAGTCCTGGATGATACAGGTAAGGGTCAATTGGTCAACAGTAGTAAGCTCTGAAAAGAGGAATAAAAGTGATTTAAAAAAAACATAAAGGAGGCTGCAGACTTTCTTTGTAGATTTCTAAATCATTTAAAGTTTTGCAATAAAAATGTACTATTAAATTAAGTTGTCTAATGCTCCTCCTTACCTAAGTTCAGCCTAAAGGTTTTTCTGTGTATAATAAACTATAACTTAGATGGAGACTGTTACCTTCTCTTGTGCCAATCATTGAGTTTTGGCCAGTTGAAGGGGACCAATCATTCATGTTGTGTTCAAATAAGGTAAACACTGAGCTATAATCAATCTGGCTGTTTATCTCACTTTCCTTTATCTGTCTGTAAATCTTCTTCAACCATGTGGCTGCGCTAGAGTCTGTGAGCCTGCTCTGGCGCCTGAAGCTGCCCGATTCTCAAATCGCTCTTTGCACAATTAAATTCTGTCAAATTTAATCTGGCTTAGATTTTTCCTCAAGCAGTGTTTATATATTATCCGCAGAATGAAAAGAAAGAATGAGAAAAAAGGAAAAGCATATTTTTTAAGATACTGAAGCACATCCAGAAACAGAAAAGCAAAGTAGAACATAAAATCACCATTTTCCAAATGTCCATAAATGGATGTAAGTGACTTTTATATCCAGATAAATGACTATAAAAATAGTTGTGAGAAAAGGATAACTTTTCTCAACTTCCCGAAAATTCAGTGTCAGGGGTGAAAATGTGGGAACACTGTGCCAGAGCCATGCTCCTGTGTCCTTAAAGTGCATACTGATCACCTTGAGATTTGGTTCAAAAGTTGATTTCAATTCAGTAGGTTTGGAGCAGGGCCTCAAATTCTACATTCCAAACCAATTTCCAGTTGGTGTTGATAATATTGATTCATGGATCACAGTTTGAATAGCAAACTCCAAGGAAACTGAAGAAACATGAAACCAAATGCAATGTGTGAACTTAGACTGCTTATTGTTTCAAGAGGGAGCATAAAACAATAAAACTCATTTGGAGGACAATTATAATAGAAAAGTTAGAATGTGGACTGGACATTAGAAAACATCACAAAATTAATTTTAAGGGAGATAATATGACTGTGGTTCTATGGGAGAATGTTCTCCTTAAGAAATACATTTTGAAGTATTCTGGGTGAAGTATATGCTGTATGCAACTTTCTATAATTATAAAGATAAATTCTTCTTGATGTCAGTTAGTTTAAAATGCTTAATTAATTTAGTAATTATTTTTTTCTGGCTACAAATAAGTGAAGAAACAGGGCAGAAAATGATAAGTAAATAGCTCCAAATAATCAGTAGTTGGAGGTGCAGTACAAGGTGCTACTTTGGAAATGATAATTTTGAACTCTTTCTGATCAGAGTGTTCCTAGAACACTACAACAGCTGAGAACTGTCCCCATCCTCCAGAGTTCCAGAAAAAGGCTTACTGCTAAGAATTACCCTTCCCCAAACTTAGATAAGACTCCCTTGTTTACCTATGACAAGACACAAGTTCTCCATATTCTCATTCCTCATCTTAGATATAATAGCTGAACTGTTTTACCCACTGACCAACTTTCTACATCATATGATTTCCTGATTTGATCAACTGAACAAAGTGCCGCTAACTTACTTTGACCAAAGAAAGTTTAGTCAGGCTTCTCTCCTTCCTGCAGACCTCAAAACTTTGGCCCCCTGGAGGTTAAGCAAGCGTTGGAATTTGGAACAATTTCGTGTAACAACCCCTTTGGACCTCAAAGAATGATAGCTCTCTGATCATGACACCTGCTCGTCTTACTCCCCTACTCCCAGTTCTTTGTAGCCTGGTTTACTCTTCCCTATAACACAAAAGTCCTTTCTGCCTGACCATAGAGAGGCATATAAACCTTGTTGAGCATTTCCCCCATTGATTGCAATAGTTCTCCTCCTTCTATTGCAATAGTGCTCCTCTTTCTATTGTAATAGTCTTTTTTAGTAAAGTCGCTGCTGATTTAGGTCCAGATGTGTTCTTCATTTGACAGAAGTCTAAAGTGGGAGAGAGATGTCGCTCTGAATAAGTAAGACGTGAGAGAGGGGTGCAGGCAGGGAGTTGAGGAGTTAACAAGTGAGGGAGAGCCTTGGATCAAGGACACAGGAGTCTCAGAAGCCAAATGCAACAAGGGAGAAGGGCTCTGGGATGAATTCTGATGACTGCTTAGGTGACCATTCTGCATGACTCTGAAGTATAATCTCAAAAATCATGTCATGCACGGTGTGACTGGATTTCTTCTGGAAGGTGGTGAAGGGACTGATTTGTACCAAGCTGGGTATCTGGCTGAAACAGAAGTAGTGGGCTGACAGTGGCCATTAACAATACTGATAGCTACGAGTTACGAGCTTGTGGAGTGTGCCAGGAGCTGGATGATGAACTTCAGATACTTCATTTCGAATCCTACAACTCTGAAAAATGGGCTTCATGATCCATATTTTATACCTGAAGGAATCATGTTCCAGAGGCTGTTAAATGCCTTTACTGAAAAATACAACTAGTAAGTGGGAAGCACTTTTCCTGGATGCCCTGAATGAATCATACCTATGCTTGCAGTATTTACAGCAGTGTTTATGGAACTTCTTTGCCTAACAACTGTAATGGGAAATCCATGATCACCCACCTCCAGCTGTGTTACAGCTATAGTGTTCTTCTGCTCAGCAAAAAAACCAACAAATTCTCAGTTTGTCCTGCAGGTGCCACCCTTGCCATGAGCTAGTTCTCCTGAGTGCTCAGGCATTCATGGCTCAGGACTGCAATTGATCAGAAATTCTCAAAGAGGAAAGAAGCCTGAGCATCTACTGGATGCAACCTACAGTTCAGGATCATGACCCTCACATATAGGTTTAGAGTTCCCTAGATCCAATAATTAATTGGAATTCTTCCTTTATTTTATATTTTGTTTTTAAAGTATCTGATCTATGTTTGAGTAGATAATACATTTACATGGTTCTTAATTCAAAACATATAAAAATATACGGTGGAAAAAACTCTCTTCTACCACTGTTACCCATTTGCCAAGATTTTATGACCCAAATAGAAGAACTAGTATTATTAGTTCCTTTTGTATCCTTCCTAATTTTATTCATATACAACCAAATATAAATATATATTGCTTTGCCATATTGTTCTACACAGATATATACAAGCTGTTATACAAGCTGTTTTGCAATTTCTCAACATTAATATATCTTAGAAATCTTTATTTTTAAACAACTACATGGTATTCTCTTTTATGGCCAAATTATAATTAATTTAATCAGTACTCTATATTTTAGTTTTATTTTAATCTTTGGTCTGACACTGTTCCCAACACTTTATTTACATTAGTCCATTTAACCTAAACCACAATCCTATAAAATATAGTCAAGCACTGCATAACAACATTCAGTCAATGGCAGACTGCATATAGGATAGTAGTCCCATAAGATTATAATACTGTATTTTTACTGTACCTTTTCTATGTTTAAATACACAAATACTTACCATTGTATTACAATTGCCTACAGTATTTGGTGCAGTATGCTCTACCACCCCGTGTAAGTGTGTAGTAGGCTGTATCTATTAGTAGGTACCATCACAGTTTGTGTAAGTACACTCTATGATGTTTGCACAATGACTAGGTCGCCTAGCGATGCGTTTCTCTTCAGAATATATCCTTGTCATTAAACAATACCTGACTCTGCGTTTTTATTATCATCATTTTATAGATGAGAGAAAAAAGCAAGCAAAGGTCAGACAGTTGGCCCAAGATCACCCAGCCAGTAAGTTGGATCCAGGATGGCAATGAGAGAAGACACAGGGAGTTAGCAATACTTGCAGGTTGGTGTCCTGTGATTCTTCAGATGATGGTGGGGTTCAGGATGGGAAGCTATGGAGTGCCTTCCACCACCACACAGGAGAGGACGATTTATCTTCCAAAATATTGTCCCTCTAGGCTGGGAATTTCCAGATTTCAGGACCCAGTCCATGAGTCTGGGTGTAGATGTGTGAGGCTGTGTCAAAGAAGAGAGGAAAATAACCTCTCAGAATGGAACAGCCTGAGATTCAACGTAAAACAAGAAATTAAATGCCTCAGAGTGCCTAGGGAATCTGCCTAACCTCATAACTCATCCATAGAGAGAGAAATAGATGCTAATGGAAGAAGACACCCCAGGCTACAAACAGCCACTCTCTTTAAGGAGACCATCTTTATATTATTATCCCTATTTTCTACTTCACTCCAAGGCCAAAAGATGGCACCCCTTGCCTCAGGTTTCTCTTCTGCCATGTTCCATCATCAGCCTTATTACTCTGGTATCTCTCTTGCTAACTCTCTCAGACAACTCTAGCCTTCTTGACCCCACTGACCTCCATTATGCCACCTCAGTGGGACTGCTGCTAGCACATATGGTGCCTTTGTGCAAATTAGAGTCACAGCTGGATGTGCCATAGATCTGGGATCCAGAAAAATGAAGCTGTTCCTTTCTCTGCACCTTGGTCTTCCTTTTTATGGGATGAGCACAAAAACAACCTTGCATTTTGGCCAGCTTCTTTATGTGCAGCCTGGCTGCACTTTGCCTCAGGCCTGCCCTTCACATTGGATTATTTCCTGCCCAAGGCTTTTTTTGTTGATCTATTATCATAGTAAACTGATGTAAAACTGCTAAGCACTCATGTATGTATAACTCAAAAATGTAGGTCAGTGTGATGGTTAATTACACATATTAACTTGCTCAGGCCATAGTATCCAGATATCTGGTCATACATTGTAAAATTCTATGTTTCTGTGAAGATGCTTTTTTAGATAAGATTAACATTTAAATCTGTAGACTTTTAGTAAAGGAGATTGCCTTCCCATAATGAGGGAGGGTATCATCCAGTCAGTTGAAGACCCTAATAGAAAAAGACTAATCTCCTCCATAAAAGAGGGAATTCTACCAGCAGAGCCTTTGGACTCAAACTGAAGCATTAAGTATTTCCTGGGATTTTGGACTTTTCAACCTTGACAATTGCCTAAGTCAGTTCCTTAAAATAAATCTCTATCTATCTATCTCTACCTATCCATCTACCTGGAGGTGTGTGAGTGTGTGTGTGTGTGTGTGTGTGTGTGTGTGTGTGTTCTCTGGAGAACTCTGACTAATCTAGGCAGTGATTGCTCTGTGCAATAACCTTACTAATGTGAGACGGGAGTCAATGAGTAAATTTTTCCTCCTTTCTTTCCCTGGATGTACAGCCCTGAGTTGCTTTTAGGCATCAAGCTGTATTCATTTTCTATTGCTGCTGTAACAGACTGCCACAAACTTAATGACTTGGAATAATGCAAATTTGTTATCTCAAGTCCTTTAGTTCAGAAGTCTAGGTTGGCTTGGTGGGTTTCTCTGCTCTGGGTTTCAGAAAACCAAACTCAAGGTATCTGCTGGCCTAGATTATTTGCTGAATGTTTTGAGGAGAATACAATTCCAAGCTCATTTGTGTTGCTGAAAGAATCCATGCCATGTCTCCAAGACTGCTCTTTTCTCCAGTTAGGGAAAGTTCTTTCCCTCTAAGAGCATATGTGATTAGGTTGGGCTCATCTATTAATTCAGATAATCTCCCTATTTTAAGATCAGCTTTTTAATCACCTTAATTCCATCTGAAAAGCCCTTTCACAGTAGTGCCTATATTTGTGTTTGGTTAAATAACCAGGTGATGGGTATCTTTGGGGAGATCTTTAGAATTCTGACTATCACATAACTAGTAATCCACGGTGGTGGCCAACTTGATAACCCATCTTTGTATTAGCTTTCTACCCTTACCTTCTTTGCTCTCACTATCTCTTACCTGTACTTCCTAGATTATAGACCCCAATAAAGTGCTGGAGTTTGAGCTTTGTCTCAGACCCTGCATATTGGGGAACCCATCTTTCATACTTGTAGTGGACCTTGAGAATAGGCCTTCAATATGGGATTCTGAAACTGGTTTGCTCGCAAGTCAGATGGCCATAAGGGACCCATTCCTGAAATCATGCAGCATGGCATAACCTCTGGCATTTCAATTCCTGAAGTTCTCATCTGTGGTTTAATGAAGTGAGATACAGGTGACAAATAAGATCGTAGGTTACACTCTGCTTATGGCACTTGAATGATGCTGGAATAGTGATAATCATATAAATTGTGGATGTGGCTCTTTGTCACTTTAAAACTTAAACATTTTTTTCTTTTGAGATAATCATAGATTCATAGGCAGGTGTAAAGAAATAGAGAGATATGTACCTTTTATTCCCCAATGATAATATCTAATATAACTATAGTACAATGTCACAACCTAAACATTGACATTCGTACAGTCAAGTTATGAAACATTTCCATCATCACAAGGGTCCCTCATGTTTCTTTCTTACAGTCACATTTATTTCTCCCCAACTTCCAGATGCCTTATCCTCTGATACCCACTAATCTGTTTTCCATTTCTATAATTTTGCTCTTTTAAGAATACTACATAGATGGAATCACATGTTGTGTAAAATTGGAGACTTTTTTCTCACTCAGTGTAATTATCTAGAGATTCAGCTGAACTGTTGTGTGTACCAACCATTTGTTTCATTTTACTGCTGAATAGTATTCCATGGTATGAAAGTGCTACAGTTTCCTCAGCCATTTACCCACTGAACAACATCTGAGTTGTTTCCATTTTTTGTTATTGATTTTTCAATTTAATATCATTTTGATCAGAAAAAAATATGTCCTAAGCATTCAATATTTATTTTTAAGTTAGATTAGATTACGATAAATGTCATATGTCAGTGATCCCACAGGATTAAGCAACCAGTCACACATATGGACAGCCAACTTCATAACACATCATTTTTTGGCTTTCCCTGATTCACTACCATTGTTTCTCATGCTTGCTCCTTGCATCACATTCTCTAATAAGATATTGGCACATAAGCTTCTTTCTCAGGCTCTGCTATTTGAGAAACCCAGGTCAAGACAGGTGTAATTGGGTGTTAGCTTCTTATAGTTGCTTGCCATAATCTCAGACCATGCTTTGTGTAGTGGTGTCCTTTGTCATATGCAAGGTGAGATAAAAGCTGGGAAGCTGGCGAGGAGGTTCCAACATTAGTTTCGATGACAGTTCTTGGTGATTCCTCAGGGCCCGAAGCACGTAGTGAATTACAAAAGGTAAACCAATAATCTGGGAAAAAAGGTATATGAGTTTGAAGAATGGGACAAGACAATAGGGAATATATTTTAAAAAATTATTTTCAATATATATCCAGAGGAATTGAAATCAATATGTGAGATACCTGCACTTTCATAATCATTGCGACATTATTCACAATAGCTAAGATATGAAATCAACCTGATGTCTATCAACAGTAAATGGATTTTTAATATGTATACAATGGAATACTATTCAGCCTTTTATTAAAAAAAGGAATTTCTGTTATTTGTGACAACACGGGTGAATGTAGAGGACATTATGCTAAGTGAAAAAAGTCAGGTTTAGAAAGACAAATACCATGTTATCTCATTTATGTGTGAAATCTATAAAAGTTGATCTCATAGAGGTAGAGAGATGGTTACCAGGGGATAAGTGTGGAAGGAAAGTAGGAGCCTGGGCAACACAGGAAGGCCCCATCTCTACTAAAAATAAAATGAAATAAATCAGCCAGGAATGGTGGTATGTGCCTGTAGTCCTAGCTACTTGGGAGGCTGAGGCTGGAGGAGTGTTTGAGCCTGGAAGGTCAAAATATAGTGAATGGTAATATATATTTCGAAATTGTTAACATAAAAAAATTGGAAATGTTCTCACCACAAAGAAATAATAAATATGTGAGCTAATGGATTTGTTAATTAGTCTGATTTAATCATTCCACAAAGTGTATGTGTAGCATAACATCAAATTTACCCAGTGTACTATGTTCACTGCTTCAGTGATGGGATAATTTGTACCCCCCAAAAAATCTCAGTGTCACACAATATACTCATGTGAAAAACCTAGACGCAGGCCCTCTGAATCTAAAATAAAAGTTGAAATAAAAATTTTTACCCAATAAATAGATACAGTTATTATTTGTTAACTAAAAAGAAATAAAAAGAAAAAAGGGCCAGGCATGGTGGTTTGCGCCTGTAATCCCAACACTTTGGGAGGCCACAGCAGGAGGTTCGCTTTTGTCCAGGAGTTCAAGTCAGACGTGAAACATAGTAAAGCCCCATCTCTAAAAAAATAATAATAATAAAATAAAATAAGTCAGCCAGGAATGGTGGTGTGTGCCTGTAGTCCCATCTACTTGGGAGGCTGAGGTGGGAGGATTGCTTGAGCCTGGACAGTTGAAGCTACAATGAGCCGTGATTGTGCCACTGCACTCCAGCCTGGACAACATAGTGAGACCCTGGCTCAAAAAAGTAAAAATATTGGAAAAATACAATCATCCTGATATAAATTATTTCGAAGACCATATTTTAAAATGATTAATTAAAGCCAGAAAAATTGTGTCTTAGAGCCCTTAGATATAGTTAATCATCATGGTATGATGAACTCTGGAAAAATTAGGATTCTTTTTATTGGAACTGAACAAAACTTTAACCAGTAAATTGTCCTTTAAATTTAGATAATGAAAATAGAAAATTTAGATTGTCTGATTAGGATCAGTGGTGTTACGTGTTTGTTGTCAGCCACTCATGAATACAGAGAATAAGGAGAAGAAGGATATCATGCCTGGTAGGATTTTTCCAGTCTCAGGCAGTGACTTGGATATTTCCAAGGTCCCTCAACAGCAGAAAGGGATGAAATGTTTGGAAGTACTGATATCCTCAGAGGGACATTGGAGAGTAGAGTATAGAGACTGCTGAAGGAGGCAGGATTGGAACTGACCTTGTAAGGGTTGGCACTGCTGCAACTTTGTGACATCTGAGGAACACATTGTGTCTCAACAGGGGACGAGCTCACAGCCAGGAAACATTTCTGAGGTTAGAGTGTTGAAGTCCTGTGGATCCTTTAGAGAGAGAGAGGTGGGAAGAAACCTGTGAGCAACCGTGCTGAGCCCTCGTGCTGGATGTTGGACTTTTTCAGCCCTCATAATATTTCAAATAAATTCCAACTTGGAAGGCTTAAAGTGGTATAATCAAAGGAGTACCCCCAAAAGTAAAGGAACCCATAGCATCAGTTAGGTTGATTCAGTCTGACAATGAGATCATAAATTAAAATTCTTAAATGTCAAGAAGGATATGTGGGTTAAATTTTCAGATTTATATGAAATTCAGAACACGTTATAGTAGGTCGGTGCAAAAGTAATTGCAGTTTTTGCCATTAAAAGTTGATGACAGGAACTTTGCCATTAAAAAAGTCATGGCAAAAATCACAATTACTTTTGCACCTACCTAATAGTATAGACCAATATCAACCTCTCACTAGTGTCTTTACCACTTCTAAATTGGGCATTAATAGGCAGCAATGGATAGCAGCTCTAGAAACTATCATTTTTGCATTTATGATTGGTCAGGGCTGAGAAACAGAAATGTAAATGTTTCGTTGCATTACCAGTATCAAGTCTCTTGCCATTTGGGATGAAAAACACTTACATCGTGAAGGCTGATAGGTATATCAGCAGCCATGAGTTATGTAACCTAAAACTTTCACAGTCATTCCACATGAGAGTGGAAGTCTGGCAAAGAGCCCAGTGGAAAGATTCAAGGTGACAGAAAATAGTGGAGGCTTCAAGTAAGTGAAAAAAATGAGTCTTCTCTAAAGGCCAGAACCTTGCTCCAGAAAAGGCAGAAACTAACACCAACTAATTAGGGTTTCTAGGAGGTACCGTAATACCTCATAAAGGGGCTGTGGAAAGAGATACACTTTCTCAGCTGTATCACCTCCAGTACTAAGGATATGTATGATGATTGTACCATTGAACTCTGGCTAAACTAACCAGAAAATGGATGTATTACAATGCTATTATGCAACTCACTGGTTTGACAGGAAAGTTAAAGACCTTAGCTCAGATAATGGGCAGATTCCAGGGAGTCTGGGAAGCGGACAGCACATCCACTGTTGTGCCACAGGAATATCTGCTAGAATCCCACTGCAGTGCCTGGGCACCGTATTGACTCCACCACCATGAACTATCTTTAACTCTCTGTGTGTTCATGTTTCTTCTTCCACATTCAAAATCCCAGGTAAGGAGGAGAACATCTGGTGTCCTTTAAATTTTCATAATGGGATTAAATTTCTGCTTCTCACAAACACTCATGTGCTGTGGTGTTTTGTTTTTATTTATTTATTATTTTACCATTAAATTTTCTTAGAGATGGGGTCTCACTCTTTGCCCAGGCTGGAGTTCAGTGGTGCAAACACAGCTCACTGCAGCCTTATTGCTCAAGTGATCCTCCCACCTCAGCCTCCTGAATAGCTGGCACCATAGGTGCATGCCACCATGCCTGGCTAATTATTTTCTATATTTGAGTCTCTCTTTGTTGCCCAGGCTGGTCTCAAACTTCAGGCTTAAGCAATCCTCCCACTCCAATCTTCCAAAGTGCTGGGATTACAGGAATGAGCCACTGTGCTAGGTCTTGTTTTGTTTTTAACAATATAAATGAGATTTATTTGCTGGGCAGCCAAATATGACTGGCAAATAAATCTGTCCATGCCACTGGCTGCCCAGTATCTCACACGCATTATTTCTCCTGTAATTGTACTTTACTGAAAAAGCTTATAAAATATTGAAGTTATTTATTATTTACTTTTTAAAAACACTACTTGTGGCTGGGTGTGGTGGCTCACACCTGTAATCCCAGCACTTTGAGAGGATGAGGCAGGCGGATCCTCTGAGGTCAGGAGTTCAAAACCAGCCTGGCCAACACGGCAAAACCCCGTCTCTACTAAAAATACAAAAATTAGACGGGCGCAGTGGTGGGCACCTGTAATCCCAGCTACTCGGGAGGCTGAGGCAGGAGAATCACTTGAACGCGGGAGGAGGTTGCAGTGAGCCGAGATAGCACCACTCTACTCCAGCCTGGGCGGCACAGTGAGACTCCATCACAAAAAAACAAACAAAAGACAGAGCTTGTTTAATTATCTATCAGAGTTTGGAATTTTCTTTGTGGGGAAGGTTTTATATTAGTGATTTAGATTCTTTAATATTTAGTTTGCATTATAGAAATTGTCAATATTTAACAAGTAGGTCTGTTTAAATATCTATTTCTCCTGTCCATTTTTGTAAGTCATATTTAATAGAACTAACTATATGTTCATATGGATTGGCATAAAATTATTATTTTTAAATTTAAATTCACAATAAAATTATTTCTAATATGTTGATATAAAATTGTTTACTGTTTTATTGCCTTGAAAATCTCCAGTGATGCCAGCTTTTCCAGTTCTGATACTCTTATGTTTGTGCCTTCTCCCTTTTCTTGACTAGTCTTGTTATCAATTTTCAACAAACCACCTTTTGTGTTGATTGTAGTTGTCAGAGGCTCATTGCCTACTTCACTAATTTCTGCCTTTATTTTTTTATTTCCATCCTTGTGCATTGAGGTTGATTTTGCAGGTTTCTATCTTGTTGAGACTTCTGATTTAGCTGTGCCATGTAAAGAGCGTGGAAGCTGTCACTTCCATTCTTAACAAGAAAAAAAAATTGGGCACACTGGAAATCAATGACTTTTCCTGGACCCATCTAGAATGAAGACCACGGGTGGCAAACTGCCACCCCAACATCTGGAGAGATAAGTGTATCTGGGGAGTCACAGCTGAGATTTGCTTATGTGGAGCAGAGGCCGTTAAAGTCGTAAGCTGGTAGGAACACTTAAATGGTAATTTTGACTCATTGCTAGAGGCTGAGTGTGGAGTTGAATGATAGTGAAAATCTCTTGGGGGCCAGTCTTACGGGGTACCCCACACTTTCATTGGTTTTACCTCCAGAATTTCATCAGGTTCTCACAGCGAAGATCCAGGAAAGATCCTCTTCATTGTGAATTATCCTTCCATGCTTCTCCATCACAAGATAGACTCTGCCAGAGGGAATTTGCAGGAGCCTCATTCCATCAAGGAAAAAGGCATTCAGACCGGTTGTGGTGGCTCATGCCTGTAATTCTAGCACTTTGGGAGGCCGAGGCAGGTGGATCATTTGAGGTCTGGAGTTTGAGATCAGCCTGGCCAACATGGCGAGACTCTGTCTTTACTAAAAATACAACAATTTAGCCGGGCGTGGTGATGCATGCCTGTGGTCCCAGCTACTCGGGAGGCTGAGCAAGGAGAATTGCTTGAACCCCAGAGATGCAGGCTGTAGTGAGCTGAGACTGCGCCATTGCACTTCAGCCTGGGCAACAGAGTGAGGCTCCAACTCCTCAGAAAAAAAAAAAAAAGAAAATGGCATTCTTCCTTCAGTCTTCTTGTCTTACCTAAGGGATCTGGGCTTCAGGGAAATAAACTGAGAACATCATAGCCAGAGAAGGAAGTGAGGAGGAGCATAGGAAGAAAAGAAGCTGTACCACCAGAGAAGTACATGTGAAAGTCACAGCTTTGGGACACACATCCACTAAAAGACTGAGATTTAATTATAAGATTATAGAATCCTTCCTCTCCCTATACCTTATCACCCTACCAACAGGACTGAGGTAGAATGACAGCAGACTGCAATTGTTAGGAGCTACAAGACGTAGACTTTCTGAGGAAGAGTACTCTGGGAAGTGCAAAATAAAGAGGGAATACAAAAACAAGGAAACTGAAGGAACTCAAAGTCTCTGGCACCTACAGCTACAGAAAACATTAAACATAGCTCAACTCCTAGCCAGATGAACACAAATCCACACACTGAAGGTCAGTTTACTCCAGATCCTATAAGCCAATACAACATGTCTAGCTTTCCAAAGAAAATTATAAGGCATGACAAAAGGCAAGAAAAAAACACAGTAGCAGTGAGAAGCATTCATTAGAACCAGACTCAGCTATGACACAGATGCTAGAATTATCAGACCTGGGGTGGGGTTGGAATACAGAATTGGTCAAATGATATAAAATTTTAGTTGGATAGGAGGAATAAATTCAAGAGATTTATTGTACAGCATTGTGACTATAGTTAATCACATACTGCATTCTTGAAAAATGCTGAGAGTGGATATAGTGTTCTCACCACAAAAATAACAACTGTAATGTAATGCATATATGTTAATCAGCTAGATTCAGTCATTTCACAATGTATACATACTTTAAAACATCATGTTGTATGTGGTAGATACATTCAATTTTATCTGTCAATTTTAAAGCTTTTTTTAAAAAAATTTATCACACAGGGAATTGAAAATTACCATTAATTTATGTTTAAGGACTTAATATATTCAGGACACTAATAAAAAAAAGTAGACAATATGTAAGAGATTTAGTTATCACCCATTATACATACTTTATTAAGAAAGTAAAAGTTTACTTACTTTTCTATATTCAATAGTAGTTTAGGTGGTATTGGGACTATCTGATCTTTAAAATTGGGTGAAAATTTCCTGAGGAATCATCTGAGGTGGATGCTTTCTTTGTGAGAGCACTTTGAAAATATCTGTTTCTTTTAAGCCGTATAGGCTGTTTATATTTTTATTGCTACAAAGTTATATAAAATTACATTTTCCTAAAAAGTTATCCATATATATCTGGAAATATATATATAGAGAGAGTTTTAATTTCTCTTTTGGCAACTTCAAAATATACAGAAAAGTACAAAGAATAATATGACAAACACATATGTTCTCACCACCATAATTAACAACTGCTAACAATTTTATATTTTAAAAATATATACAGAGAATTGCACAGACCTTAAGGGCAGAACTCAATAAATCATCACAACGTAAACACTCTTGTATAACTACCCCCCAGATCAACAATTAAAACATTATGAGTTTTGGATTCAGTGGATTAGGAAGAGAAGGGAGGGAGCAGACAGCACCAAATGGGAGGGGTCCAAATCTGGAAGGTCCCAAGTCAAGTGACATGGTGACATTGAAAAAATTTTTGTAAAGAAAGTTTCCCTCTCTGCCATAAAAATGGCATCTCGGCTGTACTGGACTGGAGATCTCTGGGCACTGAGGAGGACCCAGCAGCTCTCCTTGCCCCTGTCTGGAGCCTGACCAGACTGCAACAGTGATGAAGTTATTTGTGATTTCATCTGATAAAATAGGAGAGAAAGTGAGAGAGGAAGAATTCTAATGGCAACTATAGGACAGAAGCTATATGAAGGCAAGTGTCTGTATATATTTTTTTCAACTATATTTTAGCATACCCAGATGGTGGGTTAGAGGCTTTTAGTGTGCCTCAGACATGTGGAAATAGCAAAACAGTGCATAAAGATAAACTTTGTGAGCTTTTTATTTTTTGTGGGTACATAGCAGCTGTATATATATTGGGGGTATGTGAGATATTTTGATATAGGCATACAATGCAAAATAATCACATCAAGGTCAATGGGGTATTTGTCACCTCAAGCATATATACTTTGTGCTATAAAGAATTCGATTTTATTCTTTTAGTAATTTTTAAATGTACAATAAATTGCTGTTTACTGTAGTCACCCCATTGTGCTATCAAATACTAGATCTTATTCATTCCAACTGTATTTTTGTGCCTATTAACCATCCTCACTTCCCCTAACCCCGCCTCTCCCAGACTCTAGTACCCATCATTTTACTCTCTATCTCCATCAGTTCAATTGTTTTAATTTTGAGCTCCACCAAATAAATGAGAGCATGTTATGTTTGTCTTTCGTTGCTTGGCTTACTTAACATAATGTCTTCCATCCATGTTGCAAATAACAATATCTCATTCCTTTATATGACTAAATAGTACTCCATTGTGCATATGTACCACATTTTCTTTATCCATTCATCTGTTTGGTTTTTTGTTTGTTGCTGAGACGTGTCCCCTAGGCATGGTCATGGCTCACTGCAGCTTCAAACTTCCAGGCTCAAGAAATCCTCCTACATCAGACTGCTGAGAAGCTAGAACCACGGACTCATGCCACCATACCAGGCTATTTATTTATTTATTATTATTATTTTTTTAGAGATGGGGTCTCACTATGTTGCCCAGGCTAATTTCGAATTCCTGGGCTCATGCAACCTCCCAAAGTGCTGGGATTACAGAGGTGAGCTGCTGGCCCATCTGTCAGTGGATGGACACTTAGGTTGCTTCCAAATCCTGGCTGCTGGGAATAGTGCTGTAATTAACATGGGAGTGCAGATATTTCTTAGGCAGATTGATCTCCTTTCTTTTGGGGATATACCTAGGAGTGGGATTGCTGGATTGTATGGCAGCTCTAGGTTTTACCCAAAGCCCACTGTCATCACTTCCTGGCTACCACTTACGTTCACTCAACCCCCAAGAGCTATGCAGTCATCAGTGGCAAATCCAACCAGCCTTGTGTTCTTCCTCCTTCAGCGCAGTGAGTTTCTCTAGCCCCGTGCACATTCAGAGATACTGGTCTGGGAGCCAGGGCCTGGAGGGCGAAACCTTAGAAATGTAACTGGTGCTCTATTCTACTGCAGCTGAGCTGGCACTCAAGCTGCAAGACAAAGTCTTTTTCTCTCTCTCCTCCCTTTACCTCAAGCAGAGGAATCTCTCCCCATGGCCACCACCACCCTAGGCTCACAGCAAGTACTGCCTGGCTACTGCTGATGTTCATTCAAGCCAAAAGGCTCTTCAGTCTTCTTGTGATGAATGTTATCAGGCCTAGGTCTCTCCCTTCAGGGCAGTGGGCTCTGCTCTGGCCCGGGGAAAGTCCAGAAATGCCATCCAGAAGCCAAGGCCTAGAACTGAGAACCCCAGGGGCCCACATGGTGCTCTACTCACTGGCTGAATTCGTATCCCAGCTGCAAGACAAAGTTCTCTTTACTCTCCCCTCTCCTCTACTCAAGCAGAGGGAATAAGTCTCTCAGTCTCTCCCAGAGTTGTGAGCTGTGCTGCCCAGGGTTGGGAAAGGGGTGACACCAGCACTCCCTTGGCCACCCAGCTGATGTCTCACTAGGTTGTGTGCACCCCAAGTCCTCTGGCTTTGAGTCCAGCACAGCACAGCACCAGGACTTAGCCAGGAATTACAGTCATTGTACCTAGACTGCCTTTCAAGTTTATTTAGGACCTCAAAGCACTTTAGCTCATGGTGGCAGGGCTTTCTGGAACTCAGGTTCTGACCACAAAAACAGGTGGCTTGCCTCTGGGTAAGGCTGATCTGAATGCTCCCTCGTGGGTGCTGCCCCATAGTGCTTTCCTCTGTGACACAGCAGCACTGAGTTGCAATGCAAAGTCCCACAATCACTGGGTTCTCCTTCCCTGATGGGCACAAATTTTCTCTCCATACCACATAGCTGCTGCCAGGTGGTCAGGGAGGGGCGAACAGGCATTTCAAGACTGTCTTTCCTACCCTCTCAGTGCCTCTTTCCTTAATATGGTATTAAAACCAGGCACTGTGATTGCTCACCTGGTGTTTTGATTCTTATGAAAGTACTCTTTTGTATGCATAGCTGTTCATTTTGGCGTTCCTGCGAGAGGGATGATTGCTGCATGATTTGGCCATCTTGCTCCACCTACTCATTCTGAGTCTCTCTGTAAGCTTTAACTCAAAAAGGAATATGGGAATCCACCAGAATCATTTGGAACATCCCAGATCCCAGCGAGGAGAATGTGGGCATTTAGCCCTGTGGTGGCATCTAGCTGATAAAAGTGAGTGAAGCCTCAGTATCTGATAGAGGCAGAGAGCCTCCCTCTGTGACTTACCATTCTATTGGAGATCCATGCAACTGAGGCCTAGGGAGAGCCCTTTGTTTCTCCCAAGCCTTGGAGGTAACTTGGAGACAGTCTTGGCGGTGCAGAGAGGGAAAGACACTGGGAAAAGCTGCAGGCATTTTCCCAGAACTGGGACCAAGAACAGGATGCCAATTTTAATCTGGGAGCCTACAAAGTCAGCCATTCTTTGATGACCTACTAGAAGTGTGGCTCTGCAGGCATTTTATTCTCAGGCCAAAGATTGGAGGTCTTGCTCTTGTAGAGAGTAGGGGTCTCCAAAGCCATAATTGTGGAAAGTACCTTAGCAGTATGGCTGGAATTGCACACGCTCTCTCGTTGCAAGTCTGGGGCAGGAGGACAGCTGCTACAGCTTCTGGCTGACAAGATTCACAGCTGGGGCCAGCTTGACAACCTGGCAATGGTCTGCATATGTCATTGCTGGGTGCCCCAGCCTGCTCCCCTGAGACTGTGGTGCAGTGGGGTCCTCTCTGCTCCACTCCTAGGCTGAACTCTAGGAATTTAGAGTACTTACTTTCCTGGACCTGCAGCCTGAGTCACCCCACTCTTCCTGTGCAGAGATCAGGGTAAAGCATGCCCTCTCCACTCTATGCCTAGGCAGAACTCACGAATTCAGAGCACCTGCTCACCTGCCCTTCCTGTGCAGAGATTGACATGTAGGGGACACCTTTTAGCTGCACACCCAGGCAGATCTCCAGGCAGTAGGAGCACCCGCTCTCCTGGTTCAGCAATCTGAGTCGCCCACCCTTCCTGTACAACAAACATGGTGCAGCAGGGCTCTCTCCACTGCACATGCCAGCAGATCTCCAGGCATCTGGACCAGCCACCTTTCTAGATTAGGAGTTTAGGCTGCACTTCCTTCCTGTGCAGAGAACTTGGGGCCAAGGAGCTATCCCAGCTTCATGCCAAGGCACACTTATGGTTGCTTGGTGGCTATGCACTGAATTCTCCCTCAGAACTGGTGTTTGTGCCTGCCATCAAGCGACTTGTAGGTGGGCCTGCCCAGTCTGTCCCCACCCATCTTTCCCCCCACCTTCCTGGGGCTGAGCAGGGAGCTGGAACCACTGTGTACTCCACAGTTCAGTCCATTGCCTGAGACAACAGACAGCCTCTCCTGGTAAACAAAGATCACATATATACCCTGCCACATTGGCTGCAGCCAGCTGTTACCCATAAGAATCCTGTACCAGCTTGTAGGTCAAACTGCATAGCTCAATATAAAATCTGCTGAAATAAGTGCATAGGGCTATAGAAGTGAAGGCAAAAGACTTTACCCAACATTTCTACATTCATAGCCCCAAGGGAGAGGAGAAAGGGGAAAGGGAAAAAAAAATCTCCACAATAATATAGGGAAAAAAAGAAAAATAAGGTAATTACAAAATTTAGAAATCCCAGCATCTCCAGATGAGAAGAAACCAGCATAAAACTTCTGGCACTATGAAAAATATTAATATAGTGACAACATCAAAGGACTACACTAGCTCTCTAGCAATGGTCCCTAACCAAAATAGAAACTTAGAAATGACAAATAAAGAACTCAAAGCATGGATTGCAAGGAAGTTCAATGAGACCCAATACATGATTGAAAATATACACAAAGAAACTTCTAAGTCAACCCAGGAAATTAAAAAAGCAATAAACACCTTAAAAAGAAACCAACTGGAGCTTTTGGAATTGAAAAACTTGCACAAGGAATTTTAAAGCAAAATTAATAGTGTTATCAATAGACTAGAGCAAGCAGAAGAAAAAATTTCACAGCTTAAAGGCTGATCTTCTGAACTAACCAAGTCAGACAAAAATAAAATAAAAGAATTAGAAAAAAATGAATAAAGTCTTGAGAAATGTGGGATTATGTAAAGCAACAAAACCAACAAATTACTGGCATTCCTGAGAGAGAAAGAGAAAAAAATAAACAACCTCGAAAACAAATTTAAGGGAATAATTCAAGAAAATTTCTCTAATCTTGCTTGAGTGGTAGACATCCAGATACTAGAAATCCAGAGAATACCTGCAAGATCTATACAAAATGAACATCACCAGGGCATATAGTCACCAGAGTGTCCAATGTCAATACTAAATAAAAAATCTTAAGTGCAGCTGCAGAAAAAGGCCAAATCATGTACAAAGGGAAGCCCATTAGAGTAAAAGTGGGCTTCTCAGCAGAAACCTTGCAAGCCAGGAGAGACTAGGGGCCCATTTTCAGAATTCTTAAAGACATATCAAAACTAGCAGAAGAAAAGAAATAAATCAGAGCAGAACTAGATGAAATTGAGACCCCAAAATCCATACCAAGAATTGATGAAAACTAAAGTTGATTTTTTGAGAGGATAAACAAGATTGAATCAGGAAGAAATTGAAACCCTAAACATTTAGCCTTTCTATGGTTTTTGGACATGTGGGTTATTTCCAGTTTGGAGCTATTGCAAACTATTACAAATAATGCTACTATGAACATTCTTGCATTTGACTTTGGTGCACAAGTACCTACATTTCTGTTAGGTATACATTTAGAAGGGAAACTGGTGGGTCATAAGATAAATATATAGTGAGTTTTAATAAACACTGCTAGTTTTCCAAAGTGGTAGTGCCAATTAACACTCATTGGTAGTGATAAGTGTTTTTTTAGCTACACATTTTCACCAATCTAGTCTTGTGATGCTTAACAATGGGGATACATTTCGAGAAATACATTGTTAGGTGATTTTGTTGTGTGACCATCACAAGAGTATACTTACACAAACCCTGATGACATAGCCTACTACACATCTAGGTTGTATGGTAGAGTCTACTGCTCCTAGGCTACAAACCTGTACAGTGTGTTACTGTACTGAATACTGTAGGCAATTGCAAGACAATATTAAGTATTTGTGTAACTAAACATAGAAGAGATATAGTAAAAATAGGGTATTATAATCTGATGAAATAATCATTTATATGCAAACATCATAAGACAGCACAGGACTGCATTTGTTATTTTCAGTCTGTTTCAGCCATTCTGGTGGTAAGTAATGTTATCTTATGGTTTTACCTCAAAGACTACTAAATTGAACAGCTTTCATGGTGAAGAGCGTTTGGATATTCTAGTCAGGAAATGCTCCTTTGAGTCTTTTGGCCATTTTTGTTGTTGTTGTTGTCCTTTTCCTTTTTTAACTGTCAAACATCTTCCTATGCTGAACAAAGCCTTTTATCTGCTTTATACGTTGTAAATATCTTAACCCACTCTATGGTTTTTACTTTGACTCTCTTAATGATACCACCTTTTGGGGCAGAAGATGTGTAACTGGTATCTCGTGCTCTTTTCTTCTCTGTTTTTAGAAAGACATTCCTTAAAATTGGTTCTGCCTCTTCCTTAAAATTTGTTTGATAGAATTCACCAATTAAACCATATTAACTAGGCATTTTCCTTCTGATAAAGTAATTAATTATCAATTTATTTTCTTTACGACATATGTGAATCAAATTATCTTGAAATTTTTTTTCCCATTTATTTTATTGCATTTTAGGTTTTGGGGTACATGTGAAGAACATGCAAGATTGTTGCATAGGTACACACGTGGCAGTGTGATTTGCTGCCTTCCTCCCCATCACCTACATCTGGCATCTCTCCCCTTGCTATCTCTCCCTCTCCCCAGCTCCCCACCCCTCACTGTCCCTCCCCTATTTCCCCCCAACTGACCCCAGTGTGTAGTGCTCCCCTCCCTGTGTCCATGTGTTCTCATTGTTCAACACCCGCCTATGAGTGAGAACATGTATCTTGAAATTTTATGTGTTATTGCTTATCTTTAGATCTATAATTAATTTCCAGTTATTTTTTATGCAGTGTGAAATAAAGGTTGGGATTTACGTATTTTCTTCATAAAGATATCCAATTGATCTAGCACAATTTATTAACGAGAATTTTTTCTCTATGAAAGTACTTTGACAATGTTGTCAAAAATCGATTGTCCATATACTTGTGGGGTTACTTCTGCTCTCTATTCTGTTCTCTTGATTGAAGCTATCCATACACCAATATCATATTTCATTACTGTAACTTTATTTTATGTCATGAATTTTTGAAGGAAAAGGAGGTTTTTTTCATTTGTCTTTTGGCAAAACCCTGACAGAAGCTGCATGCTACATGAGGTCAACATGGCAGTGTGAAGGTATTGATTTTCATTCAGATTCCATTTGCCCCAAGTGATTAACAATCTGCAGATTAAGGAAAAGGAGCCAGATTTGAAGAAAGGGATGAAAAGACAAGAATTACACATTCTTGATTGAGAGAAGAAAAAGGAAGAGAGATTTTTCCCCAAGGCTTACTAAGGCTTGGATGTTTGGGATAGTCTTGTCAGCCTGGATAAAAGGACACACATATACCAAGTAACTGTGTGGACAATTGAAGAGAATAAAGGTGCCACTTCCAAATCCCTATACTCCTATAGATTAATTTAGTGTTGGAAGATATGGCTTAATATGAAATAAGGAACATTTGTTTACATTCTATTGGATTCTGGGTGTATGCCTGTCAACCGAATAAGTCAGTTAATAATTATTGTTTAATAATTTTCTATACCACCCTACTTCCACTATTAAGGATGTTGTATTAAACTAATTACTAAATATCTCCTAGAAAGATAACTAATATCCTTGACAGCATATGAGATTGTCTGTTTATCAACTTTCCACCACTTTACATTCTATACTCAGTATTATTATTATATTTTTAAAACAAGTTATTGACCCTACTTTTAGATCAGTAATGTAGAATATTTCCAAAGTCTAGATTTAGGAATTAAAAGGTGGCAGAGACAGCCAGTTGCCCATCAAAACACAGATCCCTTTCTGTATGATAGACTTGTAGCTGGATCCTAGTTGCTCTGTTAGAGATGACATTTCCTTGCCCCTCTTTCAGCTATATGTGGTCAGATGACCTAGTTCCCTAGTGAAGTGTGTATAGAAGAGACATGTTCTGCTTCACCATCTAGGTGATAAGACATTGAGCTTGCATACACTTTTCATGTGACCCAGCTTCAACCACACAGTTGAAGATCAGACTCTGGCAAAGTCAGGGGATGCAAGGAACCTGAGGGAATGCACACTTTGAGTACAGATTCCTGCTACCCACCAGCCTGACTGCTCACCTTGGCCATATAGCATGAGAGGAATGCGCTTCTGTTGCCTTTAATCCACTGTATTTTAGAACCATTTGGTTATAGTGCTCCAACTTTTGACCAAGCTTATAAAGCAAATTTTAGTACAAGTACAGTGACTTGGAAGGAGTGAGAGTTTTATTTTTTTCTGATTTTTCATTAAGTAAATTAATAACCTAAATGATTAACTCTTTTTCAAAATTAACAAAGGCAGCATAATTTTTCATAGTCCCAATCAGAATAAAAGTGCTTCTTAGCACCTCTTGGAATCATGAGAATAGCTCTTTTTAAAAAAATTCTAAATGACAAAAGAAATTGTAAATTGTATATGTTTATGGTATATAACATGATGCTTTGATATATGTATATATTGTGAAGTGGCTTAATTAAGCTAATTAACAAATGCCTTACTTCACATAGTTATCCTTTTTTGTAGTGAAATTATTTAAAATCTATTTCCTTAAGCAACTTTCAAATATATGAGAAATTGTTACTAAATATAGTCACCATGTTGTAAAATAGATCTCTTGAATGTAAGTCTCCTGCCAAACTGAAATTTTTTACCTTTTGAGCAACATCTTCCCAATCTCCCCCTCTATCCCTCCAGCCACTGGTAACCATTATTTTTTTAAATTCTGTGCTACTATGAGTTCATCTTTTTTAAGATTCCACATATAAGTAAAATCATGCACCATTTGTTTCCTGTGTCTGGCTTATTTCATTTACCATAGTGCCCTCCAGAATTATCTACGTGGTAACAAACGACAGATATTTTTCTTTTTAAAGGCTGAATCATATTTCATTGTATATAATAAAAGCCATATTTTCTTTACTCATTCATCCACTGATGAACATTTACATTGTTCCCATATGTTGGCTATTGTGAATAGTGCTGTAATGAACATGAGAATGCTGTTATCTCTTCAACATGCTGATTTTATTATGTGTGTATACATATATACAAATACACAAGTAAATATATTTAATTAGTAGTATTTAGTTAAGTCTTTAATCCATTTTGAGTTTATTTTTGTAAATAGTATAAGAAGAGTCTAATTTAATCCTTCTGCAGGTGAATATCCAGTTTTCCCAACACTGCTTATTGAAGAGACTATTCATTCCCCACAGTGCGTTCTTGACATCTTTGTGGAAAATCAATTGACCTTAAATCTGTGGATTTACCTCTAGCCTCTCTATTCTGTTTCATTGGTCCTTGTGTCTATTTTTTATGTCAGTCCTGTGCTATTTTGGTTTCTATAGTTTTACAGTAGATTTTGAAATAAAGCAGTGTGATACCTCCAGCCTTGTTCTTTTTGCTCAAGATTGCTTTGGCTACTCGGAGTCCTTTATGATTCCACACAAATTTCAGGATTATGTTTTTCTATTTCTGTGAAAAGTGTCATTGGAATTTTGAAAGAGATGACAACAAATTTGTATCACTTTGGATAATATGGACATTTTAACAATATGAACTCTTCCAATCTACGAACATGAGATATCTTTCCATTTATTTGTGATTTCTTTAATTTCTTTCATCAATGCTTTATAGTTTTTAGTGGACAGTAATTCTATCTTCTTTGTTATACTTATTCCTAAGTAATTTATTTATTTTGTAGCTCTTGTGAATGGGATTTTTTTTAATTTCTTTTTTGAATAGTTCATTGTACGGATGTAGAAAGGCTACTCATTTTGTATGTTGATTTTGTATCCTGCAACTTTACTGAATTATTTTATTAGTTCTAACAGTTTTATGTTAGCATCTTTAGGGTCTCTTATGTGTAAGATTATATCATCTACAAACAGAAACAATTTAACTTCTTTCTTTTTTTTTTTTTCATTTGGGATGCCTATATTTCTTTCTTTTGTCCAACTGTTAGGGCTCCCAGTACTTTACTGAATAGAAGTGATGAGTGTGGGTATCCTTGTTTTGTACCTGGTGTTGAAGGAAAATCTTTCAATTTTTACTTGTTGAGTATGATGTTAGCTGTAGGCTTGTCATATCTGGCCTCTATTGCACTGAGGTACGTTTCTTCTATACCTAATGTATTGCGAGTTTTTAATCACAAAAAGGGTGTTGAATTTGTCAATACTTTTCTGTATTTATTGAGATATCATATAGTGTTTGTTCTTCATTAAGTTAATTGTATATCGCATTTATTGATTTTTGTTTGTTGAAACTTTCATTGGATCCAAGGAATAAATCCCAGCTGATCGTGGTGAATGATTTTTCAAATGTGCTATGGCATTTGCATTCTGTTTGCTCGTATTTTGTTGAGGATTTTTGCATCTGTGTTTGTTAGAGATGTTGGTCTATTTTCTTTTCTTGCAATGTTCTTGCCTGGCTTTGGTATAAGGGAAATCCTGGCTTTATAGTGTAATTTGGAAGTATTTATGCATCTTCAAATTTTTGAAAGAGTTTGAGAAGAATAAGTAATATTTCTTTAAGTGTTTGGCAGAATTCAGCAGCAAAGCCATCAGGTCCTGAGCTTTTTTTGATGGACAACATTTTATAATAAATTCAATCTTCTTACTAATTACTGGTCTGTTCAAGTTTTCTATTTCTTCATGATTCAGTCTTGGTAAAATGTACATTTCTAGAAATTTATCTATTTCTTCTAGGTTACCCAATTTGTTGGTGTATAATTGTTCATAGCAGTATCTTATGGTTCTTTGTATTTCTGTGGTATCAGTTGTAATGTGTCCTCTTTAATTTATGATTTTCTTTGAGTTCTCTCTCTTTTTCTCTCGGTCTAGCTAAAAACTTGTTTATTTTATCTTTGTTTTTAAGCAACTCTTAGTTTCATTGCTCTTTTCTATTGTTTTTCTAGTCTCTATTTCATTTATTTGTCTCAATCTTTATTACTTACTTCCTTTTACTAATTTTGGGCTTAGTTTGTTCTTCTTTTTCTAATTATTTGAGGTATAATATTATGTTGTTTATTTGAGATCTTCTTTTTTGATGGAGACATTTATTGCTGTAAATTCCTTCTTAGAATAGCTTTTGCTGCAATCCATAAGTTTTGGTAAGTTGTATTTCTCTTTTCATTTGCCTCAAGATTTTTTATAAATTTCTCTTTGTGTTTTTTCTTTGACCCATTGGTTGTTAAAGAACATGTTTAATTTCTATGCCTTTACATATTTTCAGAAATTTTTCTATTACTAATTTTTAGTTTAATCTGTTATCATTGGAAAAGAGATTTGACATGAATTCAATGTTCTTAAATTTAGTAAGGGTATTTCTGTGGCCTACCATATAATCTATCATACAGAATGTTTTGTGTGAACTTGAGAATAATATGAATTCTACTGCTGTTCAATGGAATGTTCTGCATATGTCTGTTAGTTCTTTTTCGTTTAAAATGTAGTTCAAGTCCAATGTTTTCTTACTGATTTTCTGTCTGAGTGATCTGTCCATTGCTACAAGTAGAGTACTGAAGTCTCCTACTATTATTATATTGCAGTCTATCTCTCCCTTCAGAGAGATATTTGCTTATTTTATTTTTTTCTTTTTCTAGAATTACGGGGAATGATCAGGTTTAGGTGAGAAATTTGGGATATGTTAGCATTTGGATGGTGCTCTCTATCCAATGAGGAGCGGTATATGTGTATATGTATATGCATATGCATATGTATATGTATATGTATATGTATTGTGTAAAACTATGTCCCCAAATCAGTGGATGAGCTCACTAGTGAAAGGGCTTAGAGAAGAGGACAAGGAATGAGCTGGGCATTATGAGGTTTGGAAGCCTATTAAAAGGAAGAACCAGCAAAGGAGAGTAAATATAGGACTCTCTTGGTGTTAGAGAAGCCAAGAGGAGTGTATTGAGAAAAAAAAAAAAAGGAGGAATCAGTTGTGCTTAATGGTTCTGAGAGGTTGAGAAAAATAGGGAATAGAGAAGAGACCACTGAATTTGGCAACGTTGAAGTGAGTGGTGACTGACCAAAGCAGTATCAAAATGGTGTGAACGGATGCCTTTTTTTTTTTTTTTGTCAAACAAAAATAATCAATTTATACAGGAACCTTGCCACTCTTCTAAGCAAGTGTCTAAGATTATTTTATCAAGTCTTTTTTTTTTTCTTTCTAAAAAAAAAAAGACAGAAAGAAAGAAAAAAATAAAAAGAATAATAAAAAAAAAGAATGAAGGAGAGGAAGAAAGAGAAAGAGGAAGAGGGAGAGAGAACGGGGGTGTTGCTTTATTGCCTGGGCTAGAATGCAGTCTAAAAATGGGTATGCCTATAATTGTGCTTAATAATAGAGACATGAAAAAAAAATGAGAGAAGAAAATAACAAACAAGCAGCCAACCAATATTTCATTTAAACCTGTAAATAGATGTGATGTGGTACTGATAAGAGTGTATATTTTGTGTATTTAAAGTGGAGAGTTCTATAAATGTTAATTAAGTTTACTTGTTCCAGATCTGAGTTCAAATCCTGGATATTGCTGTTAATTTTCTGTCTTATTGATCTGTCTAATATTGATGTTGAAGTCTCCACTATTATTGTGTGGGAGTCTAAGTCTCTTTATAAGTCTTATATATCTGGGTATTCCTGTATTGGGTGCGTATATATTTAGGATCATTAGCTCTTCTTGTTGCATTGATCCTTTTATCATTATGTAATATCCTTCTTTGCTTCTTTTGATCTTTGTTGCTTTAAAGCAACTCCTGCTTTTTATTTATTTATGTATTTTTGCTCTCCATTTGGTTGGTAAATCTTTCTCCATCCCTTTGTTTTGAGTCTTTGTGTATCCTTGCATGTGAGATGGGTCCGGATGCAGCATATCGATGGGTTTTGGCTTTTTTTGCCTGTCTGTGTCTTTGGATTGGGGGATTTAGTCGATTTAAATTTAGAATTAATAATAATATATGTGAGTTTAATACTGCCATTTAATGTTAGCTGGCTGTTTTGCCTATTAGTTGATGTAAATTCTTGATTATGTTGATGCTCTTTACTTTTTGGTATTTTTTAGAAAGGCTGATACTGGTTGTTCCTTTCTCTGTGTAGTGGTTCTTTCAGAAGCTCTTGTAAAGCAGGCCTGCTGGTGATGAAATCTCTGAGTACTTACTTGTTCACAAAAGATTTTATTTTTCCTTCGCTTATGGAGCTTAGTTTGGCTGGATGTAAAATTCTGGGTTGAAAGTTCTTTTCTTTAAGGATGTTGAATATTGGCCCCCACTCTCTTCTAGCTTGTAGGGTTTCTGCTGAGAGATCTGCTGTGAGTCTGATAGGCTTCCCTTTATGGGTAACCTGATCTTTCTCTCTGGCTGCCCTCAGTATTTTCTCCTTCATTTCAACCCTGGTGAATCTGGCGATTATGTGCCTTGAGGTTGGTCTTCTTGAGGAATATCTTTGAGGTGTTCTCCGTATTACCTGGAGCTGAATATTGTCCTGCCTTGCTAGGTTGGGGAAGTTTTCCTGAATAATATCCTGAAGCGTATTTTCCAGCTTGGATTGATTCTCTTCGTCACATTCAGGTATGCCTATTAAGCGTAGATTAGGTCTTTTCACATAGTCCCATATTTCTTGGAGACTTTGCTCGTTCCTTTTTATCCTTTTTTCTCTAATCTTGTCTTCTTGTTTTATTTCATTAAGTTGGTCTTCGACTTCTGATTTCTGCTTGATCGATTCGGCTGTTAAGACTTGTGCATAGTTTGCGAAGTTCTCGTGTTGTGTTTTTCAGCTCCATTAATTCACTTATATTCCTCTCTAAATTGTGTATTCTTGTTAACATTTCGTCAAACCTTTTTTCAAAGTTCTTAGTTTCTTTGCATTGGGTTAGAACAAGTTCTTTTAATTCGCAGAAGTTTCTTATCATCCGCCATTTGAAGCCGGCTCCTGTTAATGGAACACACTTGTTCTCCATCAGGCCTTGTTCCATTGCTGATGAGGAACTGTGATCCCATGTAGAGGGAGAGGCGTTCTGATTTTGGGTATTCTCAGCCTTTTTAGGCTGTTTTCTTCCCTTCATTATAAATTTATCCATCTGTGGTCTTTATAATTACTGTCTTTATAATTGGGTTTCTGAGTGGATGTCCAACTTGTTGATTCCCAGCGCTAAAATCTGAGCAACCCACTGCACCAGCCAAAACAGCGGCATTATGATTGATGGTGCTTTTTGACTCTGCACCAAGAACCACCGCACCAAGGCAGTGCCAAAACCGCCTCGCCAGCCACAAGAGTTGCGCTGGTGACCCGTGGGTCTCCTCTGCTGGGAATCTCCTGGTGCGTGCGCAACAAAAATTCGTCTGAAAGTGTGGTGTCCTTTCATTCTCTGCGCTTTCACTAGGAGCTACAATCCCGAGCTGCTAGTGATCAGCCATCTTGGATCTCTCTCCTCTGAGATATTTGCTTATTATATTTAGGTGCATGTTGGTTAAATATATACATATTTGTAATTATTTTATGTTCTTAAAGAATTGACCATCTTATCATTATATACTGACTTTGTCTCTTTTTACAATTTTTGTCTTAAAGTCTTTTTACCTGATATCAGTATAGCTATTCTTGTTATTTTTTGGTTTTCATTTGCATGGAATATCCTTTTCCATCCCTTCACTTTCAATCTATGTACATCCTTATAGGTAAGATGAGTCTTTTTTGGGCAGCATATATTTTATTAAAAATTTAATCTATTTACATTAAAGATAATTATTGATTGGTAAAGACTTCCTACTGCCATCCTGTGAATTGTTTTCCAGTTGTTTTGTGGATACTTACTTTTTTCCTCTCTTGTTCTCTGCTGTCTTCCTTTGTGATTAGATGATTTTCTGTTAATGGTATACTTTGATCCTTACTTTTTATCTTTGGTGTATCTACTACAGATTTTTGCTTCATGGTTATAATGAGGCTTACATAAATCACCTTTCATTAATGATATTACAAGCTGATAACAACTAAATATTTCTTGAACACAAAAGCTTTGCACTCTTACTCTTCGCTCCCACATTTTGTGCTTTTGATGTCAAAATACACATCTTTTTATACTGTGTATTCCTTAAGAAATTATTGTAGCTATTATTATTTTTAATAGTTTTGTTTTTTAACCTTCATGCTAAAGATATAAATGATTTATATACCAACATTACAATATTGTAGTATTCCAAAGGTGACTGTGTACAGTTGTCCCTCAGTGTCTGTGGTAGATTGGTTTTCAGGGCTCCCCATGGGTATCAGAATTCATGGATGCTCAAGTTCCTTACATAAAATTTTTTATTACCTATGAACATTATCACATATACTTTAAATCATTCCTATAATACTTATAACACCGAATACAAGGTAAACACTATGTAAATAGCTGCTGTATTATATTGTTTTGGGAATAATGACAAAGAAAAAAATCTGTAAATGCTCAGTACAGGTGCTTTTATTCCCCAACCATTTTTGATCCACAGTTAGTTGAATTCATGAATGTGGAATTCTTGGACACAAAGTGCCAACTCTCCTTTTCTTTGAGTTTTATATTTCATATGCTGATATGTTACTAATTAGTACCCTTTTTTCTTGACTCGAAGAATTCTCTTTAGTATTTCTTGTAAGGCAGGTCTAGGAATGATGAATTCCCTAAGCTTTTGTTTGTCTAGGGAAGTCTTTTTCATGACATTCATTCTTATCAAACCACAGAACCATCAAATTTTACAACTTCGTTGATAGAAGTGACAAAAGAAATACAGTGTCCTCAGTGAGAAGGTGACTTGGCCAAAGTCTCAAAAATTTGCTCAAAAAATAAGTATTAAAAGTGATAATATCTTCTTACCCACCCATACCAGCTGCACTTGGGTGTACATGTGTGCACATGCATGTGTGATCACACACACATATTCTCTTTCTCTCTCACTCTTCACAGAAAAATAGCCCCTCCCCTCTGCCATTTAGGAAAGGTCAAAACTTCCTACAAACAGAAGGCGAAAGGTTATTATACAAATGAAAATAATGAAAACTGAAAAAAGAAATGTAGGCTGAAGTTAAAAGAAGCTCTATCCTAAGAGGTCATTTTTAGTAAGTGTAGGTTCCACTGACTCTAGAGACTCAGGCATTCACTGTTGGCTTTGTAATTGTTAATCATTCATAACCACTCTCAGGAAGCTTGCTGCTAGAACTGATATGCTTTTCTTCCTTACCACCCACTGCTACAAAGGAGCTCATAAAATAATTGTTTGTGAGTCTGACCATGTTTCAGATTCAGAGTTGATATAATTTTGAAGACCACTATTGGTAGGAATGCAAACTTCGACATTGGTGCCTGACTAATGTCTTAAAAAGGGCCAGTGCAGAGGCTGGGGATGCAGTGCAGTGTGATGGAGTGAAAGAAACCAGGGGAGGGAGGGGAAATACAAAAGGCACAGACTCATGGTTAGTGGGAGGCCAGAGACCTAGGCTAATCATCCAGGACCAAGAGTAGGTAGCAGGGAGAATATGGCTGAAAGTGAATGTGGGGGGCAATCTGGAGATGTAATTGTATCATTATATCCTGCTCATTTTACCCCACTCACTGTACTTATTGTCTTGGGTTTAATGTGCTGATTTTTGCCATAAATGCCCCAGGTTTTGATTTCTAGGAAAACTAGTATCAGGATATGTGTTTGTGTTACTATGGGGTAGCTTTTAGAGACTCCTGACGTGGAATATTACATACTCTTTTTTTTCTTCCTTTTAGTGCCTCTTGAAGTAATTATGTTTCTCCACTGCCTTTTTGTGCAGCTTTCTTCCTTTAACACTAACAGCTGAACAGCTGTTACTATTCTGTCTTACCATCCTCCAAAATCAGAAACAGGTAATTAAAACAAAATACCCCCTGGCGAAATGAATATTATTAGAACACAATTCTAAATAATAAATGCTTCACAAGATTTAATGATAGTTCTCACAGTGTATGTGAATATTTTCTAAGTGCTTTTTATGTGCTAACATATTTAATTTTCAGGGCAGTCCAGTGAGGTAGGTTCTGTTAATATCCCCATTTTACAAATAAAGAACTTGAGGCACAAAAATGCTAATTTGACTGAGGTCAAGTAAATATTTATTGTGGTCCAAATTACAATTCTGATAAGTTTGTGCACGAAACCAAGCTCTGTTTCCTGGCTATAGTAGACCTGATAAAACCCCAAAGTAAGTTGCATGATGGTTGTACAGGAAGTGAAACATTTGAGCTCTCTCATCAAACACCTGATAGAGTTCTGGCTTTACTTGTTACAACCTGTGCAATTTTGAGCAAGTCACTTAACCTCTCTGAGCCTCAGCTTATCTGTGTATCAACCACGAAATGACAATAATGATCTCCAATACACCAGGAATTGCTTAGCTGTAGTAGAAAGCTGTATCTCTGTTGTCTGGCATATAGTACGTGCTTGATCAATATTTGTTGAGTCGCAGTTGTCACAAAAGAGCATGTGTTGACAAAAATGGCAACATTGTCATTTGTTGTTGTCTTTCTTTCTTTCTTCTCTCTCTCTTTCTCTCTTTCTTTCTTTTTTGAGATGGAGTCTAACTCTGTTGCCCAGGCTGGAGTGCAGTGGCATGATCTCGGCTCACCACAACCTCCACCTCCCAGGTGCAAGCATTCTCCTGCCTCAGCATCCCAAGTAGCTGGGATTACAGGTGTGTGCCACCACACCCAGCTAAATGGTTTTTTTTTGTATTTTTAGTAGCTACAGGGTTTCACCATGTTGGCCAGGCTTGTCTCGAACTCTTGACCTTGTGATCCACCTGCCTCAGCCTCCCAAAGTGCTGGGATTAACAGGCATGAGCCACCACGTCCTGCACATTGTCACTTGTCAAAAATGGAGCCCCACTACCTTTCTTTCTTTTGAAATCCTCTCATTCTTCCAACATTTGAGACAACAACTTACACAATATTTTGTGTTGACATCAGCTAATTTTAAGGCCGTCAAATAAAAGCTAATAATGAAGCATATGAATCTTTTACTTTGAAAAGTAAAAACAGTGCAACAATTTAAAGAATAGTTGGCGATCTGTGAATAGCAGGTAAACTATTGATTTCCCCAATTTTTTTTTCTGCCTTATAGAATGTTATTCTATATATTGTGCCTAATAGAACACTTGTAGAAAAAAAAATCTGTATCTGATTTGGAGAAAGTGGTTCAAAAAATAAATTCTGACTCTGACTTCAGACACTACGGAAGGAAGTGACCATGATTTTGCACAGAAAAATAAAAGCAATTTAACAAGCTGTGAATTTAAAAGTCCACTGAGGCCATGTATCTAGTAAATTCATGAACAGGACACCTGCTAGGAGTCAAGTGAATGTATGACAACTGTAAGTTACTACTCCATGCGTAGATAAAATTCTTGGAATTCTATTGGAAAATAACCCTTTATTTTAACAATGTTATAAAATAACATATGCTTCATATGCTTTCTAATGGAGAAGGGAATATTTTAAAACTGTTAGTGAGTCAATTAGTGTTGATTCAAGGTTCAAAAGTGATTTCAGTAACATGTGATAGGGATACGTTATCTTATACTAGCTCTAATTTTAGAGTTTACTGACTCCCTCTCCCTTTTCTGTTTGTTTTCTTTTGTTTTCTGTTTATTTGGGCTTCTTCCCAGGACATACATTCATTCATTCATTCTCTCTCTCTCTCTCTCTGTCTCCCTCTCTCTCTTTCGCTGTTTCTCTCTCTCCCCCTCCACTCCACATTCTATCATAGAAATAAAACATAAAATATACTCATTGGATTTGTTGACAAAAACTTGGATTCTACTAATTTGTTGACCTGAAATGTTTCATAAGTGATTTTTCTCAAAATACACAAATTTATTTTTATTCATAGTTCTTTTACTATAAAGAAAAAAAGACTTTTAGACTCTTGGTGATAATCCACCCCATTTAACATGATTCTCTACGACCTTATTTATATTTGACAAGTTAGAATGTTAAGAAACTACTTGAACTGTTCAGCAATTTATCTCCATCAACATGAGCCTTTAGTAAGGGAGAGAGAGAGAAAGTTTAACTTGAAAATGATGAATATTAAGGACATCAAAGTGATAAAAGACATATCAGTTTTAAACAGCTTGTGATATTTAATCTTCTATGACTTTTAGTCCATATGGTAAGAAAATTTTAGTAAAAAAGTCTTGTTAAAAAGAAACTTAATTATAAATTCACTAACAAAAGATAAGAAAATTAAAACTGAGTTTTAAAAGTACTCTAAACAATCATTTATTCACTGGTATTAAATAGTTCCATGCAAGCTGAAAAAAGAAAAGCAAAAAGTGACCCCAAGGCCAATGACAAATGGATATACACTAATTTTTAAAAATGTTTATGAATTATCCTTTATCAACTTCAAACCATTATTCAAAATTCACACACACATCCATACATATTTGCAACAATAAAGGTTCCAATCTAAAATATCAATTTGGACATCTTTCAAAATTTGGTGACACATCAAAGAGGCAAAGAAATGGTCCTTTTCTTAAATGAGAGCATTAGGACATTAAAGGCTTCCTCCTGTACAAATTGGTCTTCATGATAAAAACTTAAATGAAAAGAGGATCTCTTTTTTTCAATATCCTCTTATAAATTATTTAAACTTACATTTTACAGCTAGGTCATATGTTTTTAATATCATCTGGTCAATAATGTGAATTATATCATCTGCCACAAAAAATTTCACCTTAATACCTAGTAAAAGTAGAAGAATAAAGGCTGGGGGTGGCAAGGGTACCACTGGCCACCTGGCTCTACCCCTCATCAGTAGCATGAAGGCATCCCAGAGGATCTACTGGGAGATTATTCCGCCCTAGATGAGCCATGTATATTTCCAGTTTCAGAGAAGACTATAGTATATTATTATAAGATCCCTGGGGAGGGATTTCTTCATGGCTCATTGCATCTCAATGGAACCCTAAGTGGTCGTGCTGGATGTAGCATTCAGGAGGAGAACACAATACATGCTATTTATCCAGAAAGGAAGAGGCCACAATCAACATCATTCATCCTGAGTTCATCCTTATCCTTTGTGTGCCTTATAACAAGCAGGTGCAGCATCTTACCCATCCAAAGCTTATTGTTCCACTATTGTTACTAATACCATAACCACTGCCAACTGTTAAGATATAGTGTATATTTAAGGAGCTTTCAAAAAAAAAGCTTATAATAGAAACTTCTGTTGTTTCTCAATAACTTATTGTTGTCACTGGACTATTTCTGGTATCTGGCAGATGTGTTAGAATACATAATGAATATTCATCATAGAGCAAATAAAAAATAAGGTTACACATGAAAGAAAAAATTTTATCATGTAATCACCCAAAATAGCCACCATTTTGGGGCAAATTTTTAGCTTTGGTTCTTTCCACACCTATACACTAATAACAATATATAATATTAATTTAGAGTTTACTTGGTGCCAATTACTATACCAAGTTCTTTATGTGCATAATTTCATTTAATTCTTATTACCATCTCAACAGATGGGCACTATTATGCAGATTTTATGAATAAAGATACTGAAGCTCAAGGAGTTTAAGCAATTTGGGCAGAATCACACAGCTAGTTAATCATAGTAACTAGTTTTAACTCAGGTATGTGTGACTCCAAAGCTTGAGTTCTTAACCCCTATGTAATATCTCTGATTTATACATTCCTTTAATGCTAGAAAATACGGTTTGTTATTTTATACAAGCTGTTTTATAATTCTTCTGAAAGTATAACTCTATAATAAAGCAAAAATAAGAAGGGAAAGAATTAAGTGGACGCACATAATGTACAAAATATATATTCTAAAACACACAACATATCTGGATTTCACTTATTAAACAGTCAAATTATATTAAAAGTTAGCTCACAAGAAATAACAAATAGTGAAGCACCAGAGAAAAATCCTCAAAATTCTTGGTGAAAGACTCACTACACAGTACCAATGTATATATGTTAAATCATCTGTAAATAAATAACAGATGACTTACTTGCTTTTCCACTTTTTAAAAAGGTGTTGGGAGAACTATGGCAGACAAGGGTTTCACTCTTCTGTTAGGATTAATGTTTCCAAGGAACAGTTACAAAAACTATAAAATATGTTTCTAGGCCATAATATACCAAAAATGTGGTTTATTTTTCAACAAGGTAGATTTATTTGATTTCTAGAAATATAAATTTGAAATAATAAGTATCAAGGCATAACAAAGAAAGTTATACATACTGATTTCACAGCTCAGAAAAATAAAGGTTTATATTTAGCAAACGAAAAAAGTGAACTGAAAACTACAAAAAGAATTTATAATCATTGGATTTTCCCTATAAATTTAGGTGTTTACATTGATTTTTTTGAAGACCTAAAGATTTTTGGTTTTGTTATATAGGTTATTTTCCTGGTTGTATTTTATTATCAATTGTTAAAAACATGCATTTTGGCTTAGCACTATCCTTGAAAGAAAAGCTGAAGGAAGGAAATATATGGATGAGGGGAGAGAAGAGGAGATGACATATGGAGGCAAAAGTGAAGCAGGTGGAAATAGGGTGATTGTAATACAATTATGTTACAAAGATAAGTAGTTATAGTATAACTAGAGTTGTATTTGGAAGTTATCTAACAAGCATTTAGAAAAATCTAAAACCACATAGCAAACATTTCTTAATTTCCTCTTTCAAAACTGAAGAAAGTGTGTGTGTGTGTGTGAGAGAGAGACAGAGAGAGAGAGACAGAGAGAGAGAGAGAGAGAGAGAGAGAGAGAGAAAGGACTCCTTAATGGCTAGTAAGTTAGGAATTTGGCCAGCATATTTTGTCACAGCTATTTAACCTCTTCTTTGAGCTTTTCTTTTGACTTTAAGAGCAACAACTAGATTAAGAGGTAAAATGGGTACATTTTCAATGAGCAATATTTAATTTGTAAATAGCTCTTAATACATATTTTATAAAAAACTTATCAAAGTCCTTTTCATTTTAACCTCAATGTAATTTTTGTCTCTGAGGCAGGCTTGAGACTGGGTGATGGTAGATAGCATTTCAGATTTGACATGCAAAGGGGTTGATGCTGGGATTGAGATGTCAATTTGCATGGAAGAATTCCCCTCTGTCTCATTCTCATGTCCCTTTTCACTGCATCAAAGTGTCCATCATTTATGGGAAATTCAGTATTTGAAAATCTAACATGGAAGTTGGTGGGTAATTATTTATAATATACAAGGATTCATCACAGAATTGTAGATTATCAGCATTGTATATCAATTTATGTAATCAAAGTGTGATTAGATTGAGCTTTTCAGGTTGTTACATAAAGCAAGATCCACTGTTTTTAATGTACTACTCCCCAACCCAGTGCAAAGTCCACTCTGGGTTGTAAGACTGGAGGTGCGTAGTTGTAAACAACTAACTTGGCCAACATCACATGATAGTGCTTTTAAAACCTCTTCAATTGAATATCAAATCAAAGGAAAAACATATGCCTCAGATAGTCTTTTCAAGAAATAGTGCTGAATTTTAAAAAATCATAATCTTATTAAATATTTTCTGAGATCACAGTGGCATAAAACTAGAATTTAACTCTAGAAGGAATCGTCAACAATACATAAATACACAGAAATTAAACAATCTGCTCCTGGATGATTTTGAGGTTAACAATAGAATCAAGACGGAAATTTAAAAATTATTTGAAATGAATGATAACAGTGATGAAAGTTATCCTGGGATACAGTGAAAGCAGCACTAAGAGGAAAGCTTGCAGCGCTTTCTACATCAGAAAGCCTGAAAGACCACAAGTTGACAATCTAATGTCACACCTCAAGGAATTAGAGAAACAAGAACAAATCAAACCCAAAGCTAGCATACAAACAGAAATAACAAAGGTCAAAATAGAACTAAATGAAATTGAAACAAAAAAATATGAAAGATCAATGCAACAAAAAGTTTCTTCTTTGAAAAGATAAAGAAAATAAATAAACCATTGGCTAGAACAACCAAGAAAAGAAGAGCGAATACGCAAATAACTTCAATTGGAAATGACAACGTACACGTTACAACTGAAACCACAGAAATATAAGAGATTATTAAAAACTACTATGAACACCTTGATGTACACAAACTAGAAAATCTAGAGGAAATGGATAAATTCCTGGAAACATTCAACCCTCTCTTGTTGTATCCCTTCCTGCTTGAATCAGGAAGAAAGAAAAATCTTTAACAGAACAATAACAAGAAGTAAGATTGAATCAGTAACGCAAAATTGCTAACAAAAAAAAAGGACCAGATGGATTCACAACCAAATTCTACCAGGAATTCAAAGAAGAATTGGTACAATTTCTTCTGAAACGATTCCAAAAGATTGAGAAAAAAGGAATCCTGTGTAGTTCATTTCATGAAGCCATTAGCACCTGATACCAAAGCCAGGAAAGGACATAACAAAGAAAACTACATGCCAATATCCCTGATGAAAATAGATGCAAAAATCCTCAACAAAATACTAGTAAACCAAACCCAACAGAACGTCAAAAATATAATCCACCATGTTCAAGTGGATTTCCTTCCAGGGATGCAGGAACGGTTCAACATATACAAGTCAAGAAATGAGATTCACCTCATGAACAACTGAAACCAAAAATTATATGATCATCTCAATAGACGCAGAAAAAAGTATTTTATAAAATCTAGTATTCCTTTATGATAGAAACCCTCAACAAACTATGAATGAAAGGGTCATAACTCAAAATAACAAAAGCCATATATGGCAAACCCAACATTATACTGAGTGTGGAAAAGTTGAAAGCATTCCTTCTGAAAACTGGAACAAGACAAATATGCCCGCCTTCATCACTTCTACTCAACACAGTACCAGAGATCCTAGTTGGATCAATCAGGCAAGAAAAAAAAATGAAGGGCATTCAAATTGTGGAAAAGGAAGTCAAACTATCTGTTCTCCAGTGACACGATCCTATACCTAGAAAACCCTAATTGCTCCTCTAAAAGACTTCTAGATTTGATAAAAGAATTCAATCAAGTTTCTGGTTACAAAATCAATGTACACAAATCAGTACCACTGCTATACATAACCAACGACTAAGCTGAGAATCAAATTAAGAACTCAATCCCTTTTACAATAGCTGCAAAAAAATAAAATATCTAGGAATATTCTTAGCCAAAGAGGTGAAAGCTCTCTATAGGACTGACTATAAAACACTGCTGAATGAAACCATAGGTGACACAAACAAATGCAAATACATCCCACACCCATGGGTTGGAAGGATCAATATCTTGAAAATGACCATACTGCCCAAAGCAGTTTACAGACTCAATTCAATTCCTATAAAAATACCAACATCATTTTTCATAGAACTAGAAAAAAAATCTCCAAAATTCACATAGTATCCAAAAAAAGGCCAAAATAGCCAAAGCAATACTAAGAAAAAAGAACAAAGCTGGAGGCATCACATTACCTGACCTCACATTATACTACAAGTCTATGGTAACCAAAACAGCACGGTACTGGTATAAAAGTGATACATAGACAAATGGAACAGAATAGAAAAAACAGAAATAAAGCCAAATACAACCAATTGATCCTTGACAAAGCATACAGAAACATAAATTGAAGGAAGGACACCTTATTCAGTAAATGGTGCTGGGAAAACTGGATAGCCACATGTAGAAGAATTAAACTAGATACTTATCTCTCACCACATACACAAATTGACTCAAGATGGTTTAATCATGACTTAAATCTAAGGCTGAAACCATAAAAATTCTAGAAGAAAGATAAGAAAAAACTCTTCTGGACATTGATCTAGGGAAAGAATTTATGACCAAGACTCCAAAAGCAAATGCACCAAAACAAAAATAAACAAATGGGACCTAATTAAACTAAAAAGCTTCTACACAGAAAAAAAAAAAAAAAAAAAAAAAACTATCAGAGTAAACAACCCACAGAATGAGAGAAAATATTTGCAAACTATGCAGCTGTCAAAGGACTAACATCTAGAATCAACAAGAAACTCAAATAAATCAGCAAGAAAAAGAATGCCATCAAAAGGCAAATGACATGAATAGACACTTCTCAAAAGAAGATATACAAGTGGCCAATAAACACATGAAAAAATGCTCACATCACTAATCATTGGTGAAATGCAAATTGAAACCTCAGAGACATACTGTCTTACCCCAGCCATAATGGCCTTTATTAAAAAGTCAAAAACCTATAGATGTGGGCATGGATGTGATGAAAACAGAATGCTTATACACTGTTAGTGGGAATGTAAATTAGTACAACCTCTATGGAAAACAGTATGGAGATTTCTCAAAGAACTAAAAGTAGCTCTACCATTAGATCCAGCAATTCCAGTACTTGGTATTTACCCAAAACAAAAGAATTCATCATATAAAGGCACTCACATGCATATGTTTATTGTAGCATAACTCACAATTGGAAAGATATGGAACCACCCTAAGTGCCCATCAACCAATGAGTGGGTAAAAAAAAATATGGTATATATACATCATGGAACACTACTCAGCCATTAAGAGGAACATAATAATAATAATGTCTTTTGCAGTAACTTAGATGGAGCTAGAGGCCATCACTCTAAGTAAAGTAACTCAAGAATGGGGAGAATGAAATACTGTATATTCTCATTTATAAGTGGGAGCTAAACTATGGGTACTCAAAGGCGTACAGAGTGATATAATGGTCATTGCAGATTTAGAAGTGGGAATGGTGGGAGGGAAGTGAGGGATGGAAAACAAAATATTGGGTACAATGTACACTACTTGAGTGATGGGTACACTAAAATCTCAGATTTCACCATTATATATTTTATCCATGTAAACAAAATCCATCTGTACTCCAAAAGCTAGCTAGTTTCAGTACTGTACTCATATCTCATTGTAACCTCCAACTCCTGGGCTCAAGTAATCCTCCTGCCTCAGCCTCCTGAGTAGCTAGGACTACCATAGCACTCTACTGTGCCCAGCTAATTTTTAATTTTTTTGTAGAGAATATATCTTGCTATGCTGCCCAAGCTGATCTCAAACTCCTGGCCTCAAGCAATCCTCTCACCTTGGTCTTTGAAAGCATTGGAATTACAGATGTGAGTCACCACACCTGGCCTGTTTACAGAATCACCACCTAGGAGCAATAGGCTGTACCATCTAATCTAGGCATATAGTAGGTTACACTACTTAGGTTTGTGGAACTACACTCTGATATTCACATAATGATAAAGTTGACCAAAACTCACTTCTAAGGATGTATCCCTGTAATTACTATGCTTTAAATCATCTCTAGCTTACTTACCTAATACATTGCAAATGCTATGCAAATAGTTGTTATACTGAGTTATTTATATCTTATTGTTATATTGTAATTTTTCCAAATATTTTTTATAAGCAGTTGGTTGAATCTGAGGATGTATAAATTGTGGATACATAGGACCAACTATACTGTATGCAATATGATTCCAACCATATAACATTCTGGAAAAGGCAAACCTGCAGAGACAGTACAAAGATCAGTAGATTCCAGAGGTTCAGAAGGAGAAAGAGGGATGAACAGGTAGAGCACGAGGGATTTCTGGGTCAGTAAAACTGTTGTGTGTGTTATTGTAATGATAGAAACATGATATTATATATTTGCCAAAAACCCATATAACTGTACAACACAAATTGTGAACCTAATGTAAACCATGAACCTTAGTTAATAATAATGTGTCAATAATGGCTCATCAATTATAGCAAATGTACCAACTAATAGAAGATGTTAATAACACCTGAAAAAAGTGGAAGGAGGGTTAGAGAGAGGGTAATATATGGGAATGGGAACTTTCTATTCCATTTTTTGTAAACCTAGAACTGCTCTAAAAAATAAGGTCTAGCAATGAGAGAGAGAGAGAGAGAGACAGAGCAAGAGAGAGAGAGAGAGAGAGAGAGAGAAAAGCATATGCCTCTTTTTCTGCTTGATCTCTAACCCCATTCTCAAATACCATAATCATTGTTGAAATGTATCTAACTATATACATACCCTCAGAACCTTTTCAACAAGGCCTTCCAGACTGAAAGCATTCTTTTTTTTTTTTTTTTGAGACAGAGTCTTGCTCTGTCACTCAGGCTGTAGTGCAGTGGTGCGATCTTGGCTCACTGCAACCTCTGCCTCCTGGGTTCAAGTGATTTTCCTGCCTCAGCCTCTTGAGTAGCTGGGATTACAGGTACCCACCACCACATCCAGCTAATTTTTGTATGTTTAGTAGAGATGGGGGTTTCACTATGTTGGTCAAGTGGTCTCGAATTCCTGACCTTGTGATCCACCCACCTCGGCCTCCCAAAGTGCTGATATTACAGGCGTGAGCCGCCACCCCCGTCCACCACCAAAACCATTCTCAAGTGGAATTTACTTTCCCTTTTTCACTCTTTTATCGCAAATGTCTTCCATTATTGTACCTCTGTTAATCTGCTTGGCATTAAAAGGCAGTTGTATGTTTTCATTAGATTTGGAGTTTCAGGAAGATAGAGAACATTCATTTCTTATTCATTTCCAGGCCCATAGCCAGTATTTGTACCATGTCTGGGTACACAAAAATGAAAATAATTTAAAACCTATTTATTGTCATAAAAACATAACACTAAGTTCACCAACTTAATCATTTTAAAGTGTATGGTGCAGTAACTTTAAGTACATTCACATTTTTGTGCAACAAACTTCTAGAATTTTTTCATCTTGCAAAACTGAAATTCCATACCCATTTTTGCCCCCAGTCCTTGGAAATTATCTTTGTATACGCATACTTTATTTTACTCTGCTTACCAAATACTGGCTTTTTCCCCTACAAATATAAAGTTAGTGGCAGCCCTGAATCGAGGAAGTCTACCGGTGCTGTTTTTCTAAAAACCCGTGCTTTCTTTGTGTATCTACATCACATTTTGGCAATTTTCACAATTTTTCAAATTTTTTCACCATTATGATATGTTGTATTGATATATTAATAGTGATCTTTGCTGTTACTTCCTTTTGGGGCACCACAAACCATGCCCATATAAGAGGGCAAATTTAATCGATAAATAATGTATGTGTCTGACTGTTTCACTGACCAGTCATTCTGCTGTGTTTTTCTCTCTCCTTGGGCCTTCCTATTTCCCGAGACACACAATATTGAAATGAGACAAACTAATAACCCTACAGTGGCCTCTAAGTGTTCAAGTGAAAGGAAGAGGCACATATCTCACTTTAAATCAAAAGCTAGACATGATTAACCTTAGTAAAGAAGTCATGTTGAAAGCTAAGACAGACCGAAAGCTAAGACAGACCAAAAGCTAGGGCTCTTTACACCAAACAGGTAAGTTGCGAATGCAAAGGAAGAGTTCTTATAGGAAATTAATAGTGCTACGCCAATAAATACAAGAATGACAAGGAAGTGAAATAGCCTTATTGCTGATATGGAGAAAGTTTTAGTGGTCTGGATAGAAAATCAGACCAGCCACAACATTCCCTTTATCCCAATCCAGATCAAGGCCCTATGATGGCTGCGAGAGGTGAGGAAGCTGCAGAAGAAAAGTTGGAAAGTAGCAGAGGTTGGTTTAGGAGGAGGTTTAAGAAGCCATCTCCATCACATAAAATTGCAAGGTGAAGCAGCGAGTGCTAAAGTAGAAGTTGCAGCAAGTTACTCAGAAGATATAAAGATAAATGACAAGGTGGCTATACTAAACAACAAATAACAGATTTTCAATGTAGACACTCAGTCTTGTATTGGAAGAAGGTGCCATCTAGGACTTTTTTTTTTTTTTTTTCCTTTGAGACAGAGTCTCATTCTGTCACCAGGCTGGAATGCAGTGGCGTGATCTCAGCACACTGAAACCTCTGTCTCCTGGGTTCAAGCGATTCTCCTGCTTCAGCCTCCCAAGTAGCTGGGATTACAGGTGTGTGCCACCATGCCCAGCTAATTTTTGTATTTTTAGTAGAGATGGGGTTTCACCATGTTGGCCAAGATGGTCTTGATCTTTTGACCTCGTGATCTGCCCACCTCAGCATCCCAAAGTACTAGGATTACAAGTGTGAGCCACTACACCCCGCTTTTTTACAGCTAGAGAGAAGTCAATGCCTAGCTTCAAAGGACAGGGTGACTCTCCCGTTAGGGGTTAATGCAGCTGGTGACTTTAAATTGAAGTCAATGCTCATTTACCATTTGAAAATACTAAGGTCCCTAGAGTTATGCTAAATTTATTATATTTATGCTCTATAAATGGAATAACTAAGCCTAGATGACAGTACATGGTTCAATTGTTCATTAAATATTTTGATCCCACTATTGAGACCTACTTCTCAGAAAAAAAAGATTCTTTTCAAAATATTACTGCTTATTTACAATGCCTCTAGTCATCCAAGAGCTCAGATGAGATGTACAAGGAGATTAATGTTGTTTTTATGCTTGATACCACTACATTCATTCTGCAGCCCATGGATCAAAGAGTCATTTTGACTTTCAAGTTATCTTATTTAAGAAATATAAGGCCGGGCGCGGTGGCTCAAGCCTGTAATCCCAGCACTTTGGGAGGCCGAGGCAGGTGGATCACGAGGTCAAGAGATCGAGACCATCCTGGTCAACATGGTGAAACCCCGTCTCTACCAAAAATACAAAAAATTAGCTGGGCATGGTGGTGCGTGCCTGTAATCCCAGCTACTCAGGAGGCTGAGGCAGGAGAATTGCCTGAACCCAGGAGGCGGAGGTTGCGGTGAGCCGAGATCGCGCCATTGCACTCCAGCCTGGGTAACAAGAGTGAAACTCCGTCTCAAAAAAAAACATGAGATTTAAAAGAAATATATTTTGTAATGCTATAGCTGCCATAGATAGGAATTCTTCTGATGTATCTGGGTGAAGTAAAATGAAAACTTTCTGGAAAGGATTCACTATTCTAGATGCCATTAAGAACATTCATGATTCATGGGAGGGTGTCAAAATATCAACATTAACAGGAGTTTGCAATAAGTTAATTCCAACACTGATATGTTTTGTTTATTTATTCCCTTTAAATCTCATGTTAAATTGTAATCCTCATTGTTGGAAGTAGGGCCTGGTAGGAGGTGTTGGGATCATAAGGACAGATTTTTTTTATGAATGGCTCAGTGCCCTCCTCATGGTAATAAGTGAATTCTCACTCTGAATTCACAGGAGATCTGATTGTTTAAAAGAATGTGGCAACTTTCTTCTCTCTCTTTCTTTCTGCCATGATTGTAAGGTTCCTGAAGCCCTCACCAGAAGAAGATGCCAGCACCATGTTTCCTGTACAGCCTGCAGAACCATGAGCCACAGTAAACTTCTTTATAAATTACCCAGCCTCCAGGATTCCTTTATATCGATGCAAATGGACTAATACAAATCCTCACGGATGACTTTGAGGGGCACAAACTTAAGTGAAAGAAAGCACTGAAGATGTAATAAAAATAGCAAGATAACTAGAATTAGAAGTAGACCCTGAAGATAGGACTGAATTTCTGCAATCTCATAATAAAACTTCAATGGATGAGGAGTTGCTTCTTACGGAAGAGCAAATAAAGTGATATTTTGAGATGAAATCTACTGCTGGTGAAAATGCTGTGAACATTGTTGAAACGATGACAAAGGATTTGGAATATTACATAAACTTGTTTGATAAAGCAGTGGCAGGTTTTGAGATATTTCACTTCAGTTTTGAAAATTCTATGGTTAAAATGCTACCAAACACACACTGTATGCCTGTATCAAAATATCTCCTGTACCTCATAAACACTAAATATCTACTATGTGCACATAAATTTGTTTAAATCCTATCAAACAACATGACATGCTACAGAGAAATCTTTCATGAAAAGAAGAATCAATGAATGAGGCAAACATCATTGTCTTCTTCTTAAGACATTACCACATCAACCCCAGCCTTCATCAACAACCACCCTGATTAATCAACAGCCATCGACAAAGACGAAAGACCCTCTACCAGCAAAAAGAACAACTCACTGAAGGCTCAGATGATTATTAGCATTTGTTAGCAATAAAGTATTTTTAAATTAAGGTATGTACATTAAGTGTGCAAGACATAATGCTACTGCACACTTAATAGGCCACAGTATAGTGTAAACATTACTATATGCACTAGGAAACAAAAAAAATTGTATGATTCACTTTATTTGGTGGTGTGAAACTGAGCTTGCAATATCTCCATGGTATGCCTGCACTTTCTTTTTCTATGATTTTTAACTAATTTGATTTAACTACTTTTTCTATTATTTTAACTACATATGAATGGAATCATACACTATTTTTTTTTTTTGTGACTGACATTTCATTTAGCATAGTGTCCTTCAAGTTCATCCATGTGGTAGCATGTGACAAGATTTTCTTCTTTTTTAAATATAAAATTCTACTGTATGCATACATACATATATATATATATATATATATATTCCAGATTTTCTTTATTTATTCATCTATTCATGAACATTTGGGTTGCTTCCACCTCTTGGCTATTGTGAATAATGCTGCATTGAACACAAATGTGCAAATATCTCTTTGAAATCCTACTTTGAATTATTTTGGTTAAATATTGAGAAGTGATAATATTATAACTAACTTAGAAATTGAGGGCTTAATTTGTACGAGGCAAATATTACAGGCTATCTGTGATGAATACAACTTGGCAAATTCAGGCCTTTTAAATCCTGACCTGGATTTTTTGAATGAACTTTAAAGTTGTCTCTTAAGCCTTTGCTTGTTCCAATCCCCTACTCAAAGATAGCCCCAGATGACTCTTCCCAAGTGTCAGTCTCTACTCAAAGGCCTTTAATGATTCTCCATTATCTGCTCTACAGCCTTTCTCAAGGCCCCATTTGGCTCCCCATGAGTCTGTCATGCTCCAAAAAGCTGGCCCACTCACTATTTGCTGAGTACACTTTGTTCTTTCTTGTCTTTGGAGCTTTGTTTATGCCTGAAAAATGTTCTCTGCTCTTCATTTCTACTCTAAAACCCTATCTATTTCAAATGTTATCCATTGTCATAATTCTAATTTCCTCATTTCATCTCATCCACCAAAACCATTGTACTGCTTTGGCTATTTCCTTATTGTTTGTCTTTATTATGTTGCCTTTACCTAACCTTGCACCTCTAACTGGATTTTAAGTCCTTCAGGAAGAGGGGCTATATTCTTCTCTTCTTTGAATCACGTGACGCTTCAAGCACAATGCTTTGCAGGTTGTGGGTGATGCAATATAGACGATCCCCCAAATTGGAGCTTAGCCTACAAGGGTTCCTGGCTTTGCGCAGGAAAGAATTGAAGGGTAAGCAAGTGGTAGGATTGAAAAATACAGCTTTATTGAAGTGGCAGTGTTACAGCTCTGGCGGTGTTACAGCTCTGTGACTGCTCCTGCAGAGCAAGGCTACCCCAGAGGCAGACAGTAATTACAGCTCAGGGCCATTTTGCAGTCATACTGATAACTACTTTAATTACTTGTAGATTAAGGGGTGGTTTATGCAGAAATTTTTAGAGAAAGGGTAGTAACTTCTGGGTCATGGGGTCATTGCCATGAAAGGAGGTGGTAACTCCTAGGCGTTGCCATGACAATGGTAAACTGACATGTCACTCTGGTGGGCATCTCTTACAGAAAGCTGCCTCCACCCCATCCCTGTTTCAGCTAGTCCTCAATTTGTTCCAGTGTCTGAGTCCCACCTCCTACTTCATGGGCACTCAACAATACCATGTTGGGGCCAGGCATGGTGGCTAACACCTGTAATCCCAGAACTTTGGGAGGCCTAAGAGTGCAGATCACTTGAGGTCAGGAGTTCAAGACCACGCTGGCCAACATGGTAAAACCCCATCTCTACTAAAAACACAAAAATTAGCCAGGCGTGGTGATGCCCACCTGTAATCCCAGCTAGTCAGGAGGCTGAGGCTGGAGAATCACTTGAACCCAGGAGGTTGCAGTGAGCCGAGATTGCACCACTGCACTCCAGCCTGGGCAACAGAGCAACACTCTGTCTTAAAAACAACAACAAACACAATGCCATGTTGGAAAGACAAAAATACAAAGTAGTTAAAGTACAAGCTGCAGATGAATGGGAATTCAAATCTCATCAGCTAGATCACTCAGTAGCTATGGAACTTGGGCAAGAGAGTTAACTTTTTTGACTAAAATTCCTTTTCTGGGGGCATGGCATTCATTATATGTACTACATAATGTTATAGAAAAGTTAAAGGAAAATGTATGCATAATTAACATGTATTAAATATTCATTCATGCTAGTGGCAAATATTTATTTCACAGAATTTTTCTTCTGAAATATCTTGAATATTTCTACCTAGACATTTCACCTCTCTCTTTTCTACCCATATTTATGATACAGTAAATTAGTCAGGAAGGCCAAATTAGAATAAGGATGGCCATTTACAGATGAGTATGTATTCATACTGTATTCATACTAGAATCTGTATTAAATTACTGTAGGGCTTGTGAATTAATAAGTTCATAAATATTTACTGAGTACCCATTATATATCAAATGCTGTTCTAGATACTGAGAATACAACAGTGAACAAGAATAGAGTCCCTGCCCTCCACTAACTTACATCTAATGTGTACAAATACCCCACAGATGTACCAGAAATATGATGAAAAGCTTATCTATAAAAGAGTGCCAAATCCCCTAATATCCCAAACTCCATTTTTTGGCTTTATAACTTAGCTGTTGTGGCAAGCTTTTGCAGAGTCCAATAATAGTTACCCAGATTTTTAAAAGCTAGGACTTTAAGAAGCAATGTGAAGGCCAAGTTACACAGACAAACACCTACACATATTTAATTCTTTTTTCTTCTAGGAAAATTGGGATCAATCAGACCTATAAGTTATTGTGTACAGCAGGTAGATCTGAGCTTTCTTTATTTCTATTTAACTGACCTTAAGAAGTGTAGTTGCCTGGGAGTGAAAGTTGTTCAATGGCGGTATTTCAGCAGGAGCTCTCAAAATACTGAAGCGTTACTCTTTGCAGCAACTTACGTCTAAGTCCTGCCGAAGGCAAAGGGATATACGAATTGACCTTTCCAGGGCCCCTGCTCGCCCCCAGCCTCGGGGCTGGCTCCACCCTCTCCTGGCTAGGCTGGGCGCGGTAGACGCGGAGCGGCGTCCCTCCCGCAGGAGGGGCGCGGGCGTGGAGGGCGTGGAGGGCGTGGGAAGGGGGCGGGGCGAGCCCCGCAGACTGGGTGCTCCGGAGAGCTGTCAGTGTCGGGCTCCGGAAGAGAGGAAGTGATAGCTCCGGTAGGAGCGCGAGCGGAGCGGCCGGCGCAGCGTGAGACAGCACATCCTGCCCGCGCCGGCCCCGCCACCTTCGGGAGCCGCCCGCGCCAACGCTGCCGCCGCCCGGGAGCCGCCGCCGGCTCGGGGAGCCCAGTTCCACCGCTGCCGAGCGCGTCCAGGTAAACAGAAGCGGGATGTTGCCGCTCCCCAGACCGCCGCCTCCGCACCTCTCCCCAACCTTCCTCAACCCTCCCCACCCCGGTGTTGTCTGCGCTGGGAACCAGGCTGGAGCTGAGGCCCCTCAGCCGCAGCCGGACCCTTGCCGTGGCCCCCTGCTCAGGCTCCTGCGTGCTCCGCTGCGCCGGAAGGCGGCCAGAGCCCCCCAGCGGCAGTGCCCTCTCGCCAGAGCTGAGAGACTGGGGCAGAGGAGGACGGGGTCGTGGTGTCACCACCTGGTCGCCCACCTTGTGGGCTGGGAGTGGCGTCCCAGTGCGCCCCGCCTTGTTCTTCCCCGGGGGAGCAGAGGGCGAGCGACGTTGAAATCTGCACCCCTCTGGGCCACCGGCTGACCGCCCCTGGAGGAGAGAGGGAAGCTGCAGAGGAAGGGGAAAGGATGCTTGTTTGATTACATTTCGAGCTGTCTGCAAAGCTCTTAGATGCTGTCACTACCCTGCAAGTCGGAGGGAGCGAATGCACTTCCAGCAGGGCATTAATTAAACACTTATGCAAGAAGATGCCAGTTTTTCTCTGCTGCGAAAAAGTATGGCTGGGGGATGTTGTTTTGGTAAACACCTTCCTGGCCGCCTGGCTCTCCTTCTCCCAGCTCCCACTCGGAATAGCTCTGGTCTTATAAATCCGTGCGTCGTCATCATAAGTGCAGTGATCCTGGCAGCGCGGAGGGGAACTGAGTGTTCAGGAGTCTCATGACTTGTACCTTGGCTAATAAGATTAAACAGAAGCCCAGGAGCAGGACAGGAAATTACATAGGAGATCAGAGATTCAACAATATGCCGAAGATGGACTATATTCGTTATTCTGGCCTCTACTAATCCTAGGTAAGGGGCAGGAACAAGTAGCCAGCCATTTTCTTGCTTGGAATGCCTTTCAAGTGGGCATCGTAGACTTCCTGTAGTTCAGAGTTGTGAAAAATTGCTTCCAAACATTCCAGATTAGCAAAAAGAATAGCTAACGGTAAGGCACAGGCAACTGCAGGTGACATCCCATGGCTGATATTAACACAGACATGGGTGACAGTCTGTGTAAATACTTTGATTGTGGAAATTTTAGAGAAATGCATTGATCAGTGTTACTAAATTTGAAAAGGGAACAGTCAGTGCATCTTGCAAGCAGAGGGTACTGGTGACAATGTAATACTACCTCTAATTTTTTAAAATGCCAAGGTTGTTCAAAAAGGTTTGGTGTGGAAGAAAGGGTCCAAACTCAGCTCTTTTCATCATATTTCTCAATAAAATAAAATCTGAAACTTCTGCCACTGAGTCCCCAGATGTTCTCTTCATAGGAACAAACTCTTCAATATTTGTTTAGGTCTGAGGATCCAGTGCTCCAAGACCCATTCCTCTTAAAACCTTCTAGCACCATCCTTGGGAATTTTTTAGAGTACAGTTGGAGGTCAAATGCAGGCTCTTCCAGCCTGTCAAGCTATTAGCCCTATTTTTGGCCCACATCACCTCAGCATTTTACTTTTTCTTCCTTGTCTCAGGACTCAGATAAATGCACTTGCTTCTTCCCCCTTTGGACCTCTGAGGTGCTGCAGCCTCTAGTGCCCTGTCCCCTGGAGGAGGGGATGGCTAGCAGCCTTTCCTCCCTCTTTGCTATCTAAAGCATGCATGGTTGTTTTTCTGTTAAAGCTTTAGGTAAAATCACCAGTAGGGATATGGGCAGAGAAAATAAACTCGACCCACAGGAAAAGGGGAAGAGTTCTTATAATAATGGTCCATGGTCTTTAGTTTCCAATTTTGAAGAGAGTAAGAGGAAGTCACTTGGCATTTCAGTCACCATATTTTATGTCTCAGGGAAGGCTCTAGGATCTTTCTTTCCAATCCCTCTACTTCCAAAAACACTCCTTCCTGAGTCTACATTTAATAAATGAGCCTTGCCCTTGATGACAGTGCTGAGTCAAGGATCCAGCCAGGGTGCTACTCTGTCCATACTCAAAACAGCAACGTAGACCGATCTTGTGAAATGCATGCCAAATCTGAAATCTAGGTACCTCTCTTAGTACAGTGTGCACAGGCTTCACTCTGTTATCATTTTCTCCAGTTTCTTTGTTGTTTAACCTAGCATCAAATGAAAAGGTCACATGCATCTTTCAAAATCTGTTTCAAACAAATATATTCCTTCATTACTTTATTCTCCCTACACTTTGTTCCACCAAATTAAACAAAGATTGATAACAATAGCTAAAATATATTGAGCAGTTTACTCAGCATTGCATTTTAAAATATTTTCACAGGTATTAAACATCACAAAAATCTTATGAGGCAGATATTGTAATCATGTTTTACAGATGAGAAAACTAAGACACAAAGATGTCAAGTAACTTTTGCTCAGCTACTAAGTTGAGCAAGGAATGATTTGAATCTGGGAGGCCTGACTCCAGGCCAGGAGTTTTAACTTCTGTCTTCCATACTATAAAACAATTATACTGGTTAATTTTCATGTATTGAATACCAGGTTCTTCTGTTATCACATTTTAATTCTTATATTAATCATGTGAAGTAGACATTATTGTCCGTATTTTATAAATAATTAAATGAGTTAAATGACATATTCAAGGCCATTTAATAAATGGCAGAGGTAGGATTCAAATGAGGGCTCTCCCAAGACTGTGAAACTAGGACCCTTTCATTTTGGCTGTTGTGCTGTGCGAGCAACAAAAAAGCCAGTGTACGTCTGTTTCTTTCAGGTTTGCTGCCCAGTGTCAGCGTGATGCATTGTTATTTCCTTAACGCCACAAGTGTAGCCACACTTTTTTGCCAGCTGATTGGTAACTGTGAATAATATATGCACGCTCAATGTAGGCCAGTGGCTCCTTAAAATAAAATATGGCGTTGGTTTTGTCTCCTTATAGCTAATTTCCCATTATGCTTTGTGGATCTCAAATGCTTTGTAAGTAGTTGCTACCTTAATCAAGGATCTCTTTTACTAGAAACCTTTGTGGCTTCTACATCCTCTAGAACATGTGAGAACACATATTCTTTTGGAAACTTTGCTGGGCCGAGGAACTTCTAGAGTTGACATTTTTTGAGAATTAACTCAAATTAATTCAACTTGTATTTTTCTTCTTTGTAGTGTATAAGCCCTTGACCAGGTCCATGTAAAAGTTATTCCTCTTGGCTGGGCACAGTAGTTCACATCTGTAATCCCAGCACTTTGGAAGACTGAGGCAGGTCAATCACTTGAGGCCAGAAGTTCGAGACCAGCCTGGAGGCTTGTACCTTTAATCCCAGCTATTCGGGAGGCTGAGGAAGGAGAATCACTTGAACCCAGGAGGCAAAAGTTGCAGTGATACGAGATTGCACCACTGCACTCCAGCCTGGGTGACAGAGCAAGACCCTGTCTTTAAAAAAAAAAAAAAAAATTACTCCTCTTGACAGAGACTTTTCATCAATATCCTGGACTTGTTTTCTTTGATTCCTCTCTGCCTGAGGCCTGGCCCCAGAATCTCAGAGTGAAGTTTCCATTGTAACATAGATACCACTGACTAGGTACTAATCCTCATGAGCTCACATTTTCATAAAACATCCCTGATTCTTTGTTGAAGGAACCTTCTTAAATAAAAGTCCATAGATACTGTAAAAGGGAGGCATATGAATGATTTTCAGATGGTCATTGAACCCACTAGAATTGATGCAAATTTTCATGCATTTGTGCATATATGTAGTTTTCTAGGGAAGAAATGGGGATATTTGTAACTAAAATTACACGAAGAATCACTGGTTTACATGTGCTGATTAAAAAAGAAGAGAGGAGCAGTGGTCACTCTGCTGAGATGGGTGAAAGACAAAGCAAAACTCTCCTACCAGAGGCAGCCAAAAATAAAATGTTCTTGGCTATCGACATTTTTTGGCATTTCATCAGGATCCAAATAGCAGGTGCAGCAAACACCAACTGACACTGAGTCAGGCCTGCAACTGAGTCAGGCCTCCAGGCATGGCAGACAGTCCTAGCTTGGCTTGTCATTCATTGAGCACCTCCCCTGTGCAAAATCAGTGCTTTATAGATGTATTAGTTCATTGAATCATCCCAACATCCCTGTAGGGTGGACATTTTTCTCTTTCTTTGACAAACAAGGAGATGCTCGGAAAGATTAAGTCACTTGGTCAAGGCCATATGGGGCCAGATAGTGAAGGGCTGGATTTGAAATGTAGGTCGGCCTGATTCCAAAGTCTTTCTTCTCTTCCTGCCGTATCTCATTTTTCCTCTGTCTATGTGGGATACAAAAAAAGGATTATTTAGTGTAGCTTTTTATTGTGCCAGGACTGAGAGTCCCTCAAGAAATATGTTCACACACCGATAGGAAAAGCCTAAAAGTGTTATCAAAGGAACAACAACAACAAGTTATGTGTTTCCCACTGTGGAAGAAGAAAAGCAAGCCCTGCTTTCCGTAATGTGAGTTGAAGCTCCACGTTTGCTTCCCCTGTCGCCAGTTGTCTTGCCGAGTACCAAATGCACAGCGGCCGCCACCTAACGCAGGCTGAAAACTATCTTGCAGGGGTAACTGCAAATCGAAACTTTATTCATTGCAAAGTTGAATTTACCTTAAGGCTACTCTGTCCTCTGGGGCTTCCCTGATGATAGTGACTGTGTCATGATCCAGAACACTGACTTGCTCCTAAATCCTGGAAGGGCCACTGCTTACCAGATGACTTATGTGCTCTTTAGTTTTCAGTTCATATCAGTCTTGAAATCCTCTTAACAGCTGTTCTTGCATCCAAATTATTACTTCAGCCCTAACAGTTTTCCACTTACCTATATTCTTGCTATGCTTTCATAGAACAACCCACTGTTTCATTGTGGGGGTACAGAACAGATGATGGCAAACACATAAAGCAGAAATTTTGGTCAGAGTTGAGGGCCTTCATGATAAAAGTGATGAATCTCAGGCACTATAGAGGATGATTGTACTTGATCAACAGACCTGCCTGATAACAGTTCCAGTGTGCTTCATTACACTTTAACTCAGTGCTCTTCCAACATTTTTTTTCTCTTCTATAATCCCTCAAGGATTTTAAAAAATTCTGCAGCTCCCTCACCTCCACACATTTTAGGTTACATCTAATGCTTTTCATCATAAATTTATAGGATCACAATTAATGTGCTTTTTCAGAATGTTGTAAACTTTGACAGTTAAAAAATAAAACCATGACATCATTCTTTGAATCCAATTAAACTCTAAATACTATACCAACTTCAGTTTAAAATGTATGTGATGAAGCTCTTTTCACAAAGGGATGTTTTTGTATCTTGCAGTTAAGCACCACAGTAAGATTTGGGATTTTCTGGGTTTTTGTTTGTTTGTTTAGTTTATATCTGTCTTTAATGGTAGTACGTTAGAAGGCATTTTGTGAAAATGGAGATGGAAAAAGAGGCCCTGAATAATTCTACACCATGGGCACATTCTCTGGTAGACAGTTTTAGGAAAGCACACAGACAGAAGCTTCGGATCTGGAAATTAATGTCATTAACTTTTCCCTTGCCTGCAGGCTCTTTAGAAAGCCCCTGTGAAGGCCAGGGGTATGCAGATGCCAGTTTGAAGACTGCACGTTTATCTAGCATAGGTGCTGTGTGTTATGGATCAGTGTGGCACAGCTACTGGCAGTCAGGCCCACTGCCTTTTGTATATGGGACTCAAATTAGAGGTGGGTAGGGCCACAAGGAACTGTACAGAGGCTGGTCCCATTTCCTGCTCTCAAGTAGAGGTAACTATGGATAGCTGTCTTTCATCTTTCTTCCATTTAATGATTTTCAGCACAAGATGGGCTCATTCCAGTGCTTTCTTTTCTTTTTAATTTTATTTATTTATTTACAAATAGGGTCTTACTCTGTGGCTTAGGCTGGAATATAGTGGCACGATCATAGCTCACTGCAACTCCAACTCCTGGGCTCAAGCGTTTCTCTCAACTCATCCTTCCAAGTAACTGGGACTACAGGTGTGTCCCACCACACCACTAGTTAAAAAACTTTTTTTTTCATAGGGATGGAGTCTTGCTGTGTTGCCCAGGCTGGTCTTGAACTTGTGGCTTCCAGCAGTCCTCCTGCCTCAGCCTCCTAAGTGTTGGGATTACAGACATGAGTCACTGCACCTGGCCACAGCAAGTTTTTAGATCAGTGGTTCTTAGCCAGGAGCAATTGTCTTCTTCAGGGGACATTTGGCAATGTCTGGAGACATTTTTTAATTATCTTAATTGGGGAGAAGGGGTGACTACTGGCATCTAGTGGGTGGAGTGGGGACTGCTGCTGAACATCCCACAACGCACAAGGCAGCTTCCACAACGAAGAATTATCTGACCCAGCATGTTGGTGATGCCAAGGTTATGACTCTGCTTTAGGAGTTCTAGTTTTCTCATTGAGATCTTCCCTGTTTAATAATTTAAGTCAATTTTTTTGGTCTTTATAAGATAGTAAAAGCACAACATCTAAGAGGCAGCATAAAGTAATGAGAAGAAGAGGTCAGATATCTCACTTACTGCCTATGTGAGCCTCAGTTTCTTCATCTGTAAAACAAGGACAATGATGCCTGGCTTGCAAAGTTATTGTGAGGATTGCAGACAATGAGTATACAGGACCCAGTATATGGCACATGCTAAATCCACGGATGATTGTTTTTATTATCAAACAGCAATTATATCACTCTCTAGTTTATCTGAGATGTGTGTGATCTTGCCTTCCTTTGAATCAAAGGTATGCTTTGTTTTTTTAAAAAAAACAAAAAATTGTCTTGATTTAAATTTACTAATTTACATATGTCTTTCTCCTGGACTTAGGCTTTCAGACATCATTGTGTCTTCCAGCAGACAATCTTACACATGGTGAATACTCAACAAGCTTTTGTTGACCTGAAATATTAGCTAGAATAAATCCTACTTAATTTTCCTTTTCTTATCAGATTGAGTCGTTTTTCTCCTTGGAGCATTTTAATGTGTTTGGTAAAAACATTCGCTGCCTGAAATGTACCACCCATTGTGTGTCGGTGCCTAATATGAATGTGTGCTTGATATTACCTAGAATCCTGGAAGCCTTGACTTTCTGAATCAGGATCATGCTGAGCATTTCTGTTGGGGGAAGGGGAGTCTTGAGGAGGACAGTATTTCATTCTAGAAGTGACAGGCAGCATGGTTTGAATCTCATGTTCTCCTTTTTGAACCCCTTAAGCTAATCCATTTGGACTGGCTTTGATCTGACACTGTCCACTGAGCAGTCCAGTACATTGACTTCTTTCTGGTAGAAGGGACATTTTAATTCATTACCAGGTTTATGTTTTACTCTAATGTCCAGAGTGAAGCCAAGTAATGAGTATATTGTCATTGAATAAATGAAATATTCATTCTAATGAATAAATGATGACACAACATTATACATCCTTTGCCTACAGTCACTTTCCCTTTTAAAATACATGCTAGATTGTCTGCTGTGACCTGAAATAGTACCCATTTCTTTGACAAGATGAAGATTTTACTAATTGAAATGGCGTGAAGTCTTCTCCTAACGCAGTTTTAGATCCTACAGCACACCATATGGAAGCCTTTAAATGTTTATTAAGTTGTTGAAGGTTAAGATGGGCCTAAGTGCAGGGGATGACCCTGAGACTCTGTCTCGGAACCAAATTGTGGAATGTCTGTTGGTGGATTTGGATGATGGAAAGGGAGGCAGGCCCTGTGGGGAATGAGTGTTTTGACACAATGTTCCCTTTTAAAATGACGGTGCGTCTCCTGTTTCACCATCTGCCCATTAGTATCAATATAGCAAGAGGTTGTGGGAATTGGTGTGTATTTTGTGGAAGAAAGAATAACAACAACAACAAAAAACCTTCTCTGCCTGTTTCCTTGAAAAGTGTGACTTTGTTCACTTTCAGAAGGTGTAGGTTACAGCTGATTTGGAAAGAGGATCCTCCCTCTTTGAATGCCTTCAGACTCAGAGGAAAGTGAGAATCTATTTACATAAGTTAAAATGCCAAACTAAATCGCTCAATGCAAATATGGACCACCCAGGGACGTTGTAAAAGGCCAGGTTTGGGGTTTTGAATATTTACACATTTTCTTGCTTCCTATTTTAAGCTTTTTAATATTTGTCAAATGCTGCTGAAAAGTAATTGGCATATCAAGCAAGGGTGAAATCCCATATCTTGGGCCAGAGAATTTAAAGCCGGGGGCACTATGCTCATTTCCCTTGAGAATCCCTTGTTTTTAAAAATGAAGAAATGTGAGTTCAGAAAATTCTAAGGCAATAAATTAGAGACTTTAAAATCGGTAGAAAAGTTGGGTTACAAAACTGTTGTCGAGGAGGTGGAAGATATACTCTAGTGTTCCTTTTCCCTGGTATAGTCTGCCTAGACTCAGCCATTTTTCTCAGAAAATTGGGCAAAAGTTTACTTTTGATGATGGGTCAGGGTACTGGAAACATTACCCTCTAACATTGTCAACACCACCACTACCTTCCCAAACGTGGGAAAGGCAGATCTGGGCAGTCCATGGAAAAAGTGTTTTCTAAACTCTCTGGGGGAATATACAGAAAGTAGCTTTAACCAGGGCACATGCTCTGGAGACTGTGTGGTTAATAATGACATTTAGTACTTATTCTTTACACGCTTTTCATGAGGCACTCCACAGCACTTTAAGATGGAGATGGCAAAGGAGGGGTGCTAGAAGATGTCAGCACTGTCAAGGATGGTGAAAAGTAACTAGATTTCTGACTCATTGGAGTGGATTTGATCAGGCTAGGCTATGTTGTGATGCAATAGCAAATAACTCCCAAACCTCAGTGGAGTAACACAACAAAAGATTTTTCTTGGCCACATTACATGTCCAGTATGGGTCAACAAGGGGCTCTGTTCACCATGTTCACTCAGAGGCCCATGCTGCATGAGGCTTCATCTTGATACATACTTTTACAATCCCTGTGGTAAATCGCATACTGAATATTAAAACTCCTGGAAGGGACATATGCACCTCATTCACATTTCATTAGCCAAATTAAATTGCATGGCCATGCCTGACTACAATGGGGTCCTTAAGTATAGTCCTATGATAGGGGAACTGGAATTTTCATAATAAACACAAATGACTATGGAAGGGAGGGGCTGATATGAGATTTGCCTATTTCTGCTGATAACTATAGTCTCTAAGAGGCACCCACAGACACACTGACTGATACGTAACTACATATGTTTTCAGTGGTTGGTTTCAGCATCCAACTCTACAAGTGAATTGGGAGAGTTCCCTGAGCCCTTTGTGGGACTTGAGATAGGGGTGTCCCTCATTTGCCCAGCCAATGCATGCTCAAATCCGTTATGGGAGGAAGAACATGCAGACAGGAAGGCGCAGGAGCTAGGGCATGCACTTTTGGGCCCCAGCCCTATGGTAGCATCTAGGGATATGTTACAGTTAATGCTCTTTTAGCAGTTGTTGTCCGTGGATGGCTGAGTACCAAACCGGCTCAATGGAGAGTCAGGGTGACAACCTTTTACACCCTGCCCTTTTGGTACCTGCATCCTTGTCCAGCATCCCTGAAGAATCATGTCACACATGGAGTTGAAGGATGGTGAAGGCAGTGGTTTTATTGAGTGGTGGCTGGAAAGGGGATGGAGTGGGAAGATGATCTTCCCCTTAAGTTCAGCCATCCTATGGCCAGTCACCTCTCTGCCCATCCGCAGCAAAACTCCTCTCCACGTTCAGATGCTCCTTCTCTTCTCTCCTTCTCTGCTGTGCCTGTCTACCAGTCTGCTGCCCTTCTGCTTGTGGAACCTGGGGTTTGGAGTTTTTAGGGGTGCAGTTTGGGGGTGTGGCAGGCCAAAGTGGTTTTAGAAAAGGCGACATTTGGGCACGAAAGCAGGAATGCTGGTTCCCATTTAGGGCCATGGGTTTCCAGGTTTGAGAGTGGAGCCTTTGCTGGGGAACCACCCTCTTCTACCCAGTATTTTCTTGCCTCCTGTTTGTATCACTAATGCCTAAATGAATGCACATTAAAATATAAAATGCATTTGCATGATTTTAGCATCATAAGGAATAACAGGTTCCCAGAAAACTGACCTTACAAATATAAATTTTACTGTCAATGAGTAAAAAAGATACATGTGGGGCAAAAATTAGCTTCCTTCAGTAATTGTTCAATTCTAGTCAAGAATATTCATTTAGAACTTATGGAATGCCAGCCATGAGTAAGACTGAGTGCTTGGTGGGCACATGAAAATGAAGAAGGTACAGATCATAGGGGCTCATGTCTAATGGGTGAAAAATAGAACAGTTTATTACCTACAATGTGGTTATATGTTACCACATAGTAAATGGTTATCACATATGCTAAAATGGGATAAATGCCTCAGAGATGTAACAAAGTACAATGGGGATTCAAAGAAGGGCAGTCATTAATAATTAAGTGAATAATCACTTCTTTCAATTTGCAGACTGACCAGACATCGGTGTTATCCAGACAAAAACATTTCAATTAATGTTTTACCTTCATCTTCCTCTTTTGTTCTTGGACCTGATTTGATTACAGAGAAAATGAAAACAGTGATTATGGTTAAGAAGCAGTATAAGAGCATGGCCTCTGGAAATAAGGTTCACAGCTGAGTTTCACCACTTACTAGCTATGCAAAGTAACTTGACAAGTTACTTTGCTTGCCTGTAGGTAATTTTCTTCATCTGTAAACAGGATTCGTAGTAATAGTATCCATTTCCTAGTGTTGTGCTGTGGTTTCAAAGAATAAATCCCACTTAATTTTTTATTTCTTAGAGGATTTAATTTTTTCCCTTGGATCATTTTGATGTGCTTAGTACAAACATTGACTTTCCAAAACATACCACCTATTGGGCATCTGGGCCCCAAATGGATGTGGGCTTAGTAATTACTGGGATTCTGGAAGACTTGCCTTCCTGAGTTAGGATCGTGTGGAGTGTTTCAGGGTGAGGTGTTGTCAGTATTTTGCCTGGTCTGAGAGGCAACCACATAGTCTAGAGAGCTCTAGAGTATCAATCTGGCTTCTATTCTGATAGATCTGGTAATTCAGGTCTATTGAAAGCACGTTTCCTGGCTCCCCTATTCTCACCCCAGCACTCCAAAGTCATGTTACATTAAATTAAAATTTAATGTGGTATAATTGAACTGTGACTGAATCATGGAGGCATGCTGCTTGTTTGATTCCAGAACGTTATAATGTCCTTGTGCTTGGACCCAGTGCCATAGCAAAGGATTGATGAGCTAGAGTCTGGGTATAATGGAGGGGAGGCTGTCAGGCTCATCTTGGTAGCTGCTCACCTTCTCTCTCCTCTGTTTCATCTTTGCCACCCCCACCTATTCCTTGAATGCAAAGTGGGGGCAATTTGAGGTGATGCTGCAGAACTTGTAGACTGTAAGCCAGCAAAGGGGTGGGCGTGAAGACTCTGTCTTTGGCAAATAGTTATGTGGATACTTATCTGCTGTAGCCCAAACTTCTTGTGAAAAGCAGAGTTAATATCCATGTAATAGAGAACCTTTGATTGGTTGAAGCTGTTCAAATAATGGGTTGGGCTGTCTGTGAGGTAGTGAGTTCCCAGTGCCTAGGGAAGTTCAAGCATGTCACCTCCTGTGAACATTGTCTGTGAAGAGACTTATCAGTGAGTGGTCAGAGAGGCTCTGGTAATTTCTACATAATTTTCCTCAAATTTTAGGAATCTATAATACTTTGTAGTGAGACAGAACTTTGTATTATTCTTTCTTTCGGGCAGGTTCTGCCATTCACTTCGGGTCAGCATAAACAAGGGGGCAGGTGCCAAAGTGGGAAAATGTAGCAACCTTTACCTACTTCCTTTTCCATGGGACTGTTTAAATTGTAACATTTATTCATTTTTGCCTTCAACAAACATTTATAAGTTCCTCCTGCCAGACAATGGGAATGCTATAGCAACTTCAGGGAGTTTAACAGCTTGTGACAACCATTAAAAACAAATAAGAGGTCTGGAGCAATGGCTCATGCCTGTAATCCCAAGCTGAGGCAGGTAGGTTGCTTGAACTCAGGAGCTTGAGACCAGACTGGACAACATGGTAAAACCCTGTCTCTACCAAAAAATAAAAAATTAGCCGGGCATGTCAGGAAGCTGAGATGGGAGGATCACTTGAGCCTGGGAGGCAGAGGTCACATTAAGCTGAGATCGCACCACTGCACTCCAGCCTGGGCGACAGAGTGAGACTCCATCTGAAACAAACAAACAAACACACCAAGAAATGTTGCCAACTTAATTCCAAATTGGCCAAGCCACCGTGCTTTTGATGGCTCATTCTTTCACTGAATCCTCATTCATTCATTCAGTAATTTCCTAATGTACTTTGATGATTTTTATAGTTTGATCTTCTTTCCCAAAAACAGAGGCCAGACAAATATGTCATTTCAAAGGTATATGCCAGAAACCCCCAAATACCATATAGGTATATATATATATATTTATATATTTCATTGTATGAGGAACAGAAAATGGAGAGATTGCTAGGGGGATAGAGTTCTCATCCTGAAAGCTTATCTTATGCAAAGAATGTATGTATTGCAAATGCTAAGGTGTCTATTTTGAACACTTAATTTCTCATTCTTTCATTCTATGTAGCAAAAGTGTGATATGTAAGAAAAGTGTTAATTCCAGTAGTTTGCCTTGACTAACACATTTGAATAGACTGAATGGGTGTAACATGGAAATTCTTGATGTTTTTTCAAGACTCTTACATGTTCTAAAAATAAATAACTTTCTTCTGAGGCAGGGCAGGACCAAAGGGCAGAAAAAAATAGCCCTGGGTCACTTATAGCCTGAGAGTGTGGCACCAAACGTTCCCCTTTCTAACTTGTTCTCCATTGCGCCTCTGGCACCTCAACCCCATTTGACCATATGCTACAATCCCATTGAACTGTGCTATTCCCCAAGCATCGGCCACTGCTGCAGTTCTCCTTCCATGGGAAACGCTCCCCAGTTCCCATCCTACCTGCATGTCAGTGTCTGGCTCTCATTCATCCTCCTTTAGGAAGCCCCCTCTGTGCTCTAGTTCTTGCAAGCACTCCTTAGTACATTGTAACTTCATCATGTATGTATCCCATCTCCCCTGAAATGTTGTTTGTGTTTTCAGACCCTCCCATATTACTTTCTTTTTGAGACAGACTCTATATTGATCATTTGTGTAAGCCCCATGATACCCAGGACAGCACTGTGTGCTTTGTAGGGGCTCAGTAAAAAGACTCATTATGCTGAATTAACATAAAGATAAATTTAGCATCGTAGAGCCAACTACTTGGGCTTCCTGGCAAATTAAAAATTTTGGTTGATTAATGTGCTTCTCCCTGATTTAGAAACATATGGAGAACCTTGCTCAGAAACCCAAGGGAGTCTCCCATTTCCTTACATCAAGGTAAATCATCCTAGCCTCCTTCCCCTTGGCCCTGCCACTCCATTCCTGCAAAGAGTCACTGTGCAGCAAGGACTGGAGCAGTAGGGAGAAGTGTGCTATGATCTGCCAGAGGAATTTGGGGTTATGTGACTGTATATGGACGTGTGTGGGGGGTACATGTTCATGTGGTGAAAATAACCCAGTGACACATTCTTACCTGTAGTCAGCCATCATATTGTAGCTGATCAGGGCCAGCAGTTAGCTATACAGATAGGCAGGATTAAGGTCTGAATCTTAGTTTTGAGAGTCTAGATTGTTCTCAGGTAGCTCACATTCTGTGGCAACTTAGTGATGGGCAAACATGCAACCCAATGTAATTATATGTTGTATATTAGGTCACCAACATGAAATGCCAACCTACTAACTTCGCCAGGAGAAACCTAACTTCCCATTGGATCACAATGCCTTTGCTTGCAGGTCAGTATTCTGAACTCTTCTGAGAGCTTGAGTTTCTGGGCCTTTCATTTGAGCTAGGCATGGCTTGGACAGAACTAGAGTGAGGTTATTAAGGATAATCTTAAAGGCTGAGTCTGGAGGTAACACGGGTAGGTGGTCCAATTATGTTAATACATTCAAAAGGGCTTCGAAGGCAGGCAGAATCTAAGTGTGGCAATACTATGGCAATTGAGGGCACCTAAACAAAGCAAAAGGGCTGAGAGGGAGGGTGGAGAAATAGATGTAGGGGAATCCTAAAGCCAATGGAACTTTGACACTTTTTATAGAACGTAAGGCTAGGAACAGGGGAGAGTTTACTCAGACACATTTTTTGAAACCAAATTTGTTCATGCATTAAGCAAATATTGATTATTGACTCTGACTAGTCACTATCCTAAGTATTGACAATACACCAGTGAACAATATGGACAAAATCTGTGCCTTCATTGTAGCTTAACCTCTAAAAGGAGAGACAAACAACAAAAAAATACTTAAACATTAAGTCTAATATATGTAATGAAGAAAAACTTAAGGCAGCAGAAAAGACAGCAATGCAGGGACAGTGGGTGGGGAATAGTGTGCCATTTTAAATAGAATGATCAGATCAATGAGATGAAATTTGGACTAAGTCTTGAAGAAGCAAACCATTCAGATGTGTAGGGGAAAATGTGTAACAGGCAGAGGGAATAGGAGATGCAAAGACCCTGAGGTGGGTGTGTACCTGGTATATTTGAGGAACAGTTAGGAGGCCAGCATGTCTGGGATGAGATCAGGAAAGTAATAGGGTTGTGCTGTATAGGGCCATGGAGGCCTTTATAAGAAATTTGGCCTTTACTCTGAAGTGGGAGCCATTGGAGAACTTTTTGCAGATAAGAGACATGACTTGACTTGTGTTTTAATGAATTAGTCTAGCAGCTGTGTGGGAATGGGCTGCAAGGGAGCGAGGGGTGCAAAGCTAGAAATTAGGAGACCCGTTAGGGGGCTTTTGCAATAATATGAATGACAGATGATGGTGGCTTGGACGGGGTAATAGCAGGGGAGGTGGTGAAAAGTGGACAGATTCTGGAAATGTTTGGAAGGAGGAGATAATTTGCTGATAGATTGGATATGGAGTTTGATGAAAAGGGAAATCAGAGATGGCTCCAAGACGTTTGGCCTGAGTAGCTGGAATTAGTTGCCTTTGACTGAAGTGGGGAAGATCAAAGGCTGGATGCACATGAAGCCAGAGTCCAGGGAACAGTTGCCACAGCTAGTGCTTCAAGGTGGCGTGCTGGCGCCATTAAGGTGACTCTCCTGCCAGACACACAGGAAGGGTGATGTCAGTTGGTCAGGGTGCCTTTTCTCTGCACACACTGAGGAAAACCTGAAAATTTCGTGCCCTTTTTTGTATGGTTTAGTACTCTGTTCTTCTTCTATTGTAATAGCTTTTGCAGTTGACTACCACTAATTATTTGATGGTGGAGAAATCACTTTTATGTCTCCACTCTGCTACTTCCCAAGGCTGTGATTGGGTGGGAAAGGTATAATTGCAGTAACGTTTAATCAAGGAATGTTCTGGAATATGGGGCAACCTGACAGGTAGAAAAGGAGATAGATGTATTCATGTAAATTACTACTTACTTTGAATATTTTGTGACTCCTTCGCATGCCTGGTCTTGAAAATTGAGATATAATTCTTCCTCCATTTTAATTCTTTCTGCCAGAATTGGTTTTCTTTAAAAGCTAATGTATACATGCCTGCATCCTATTTTCACTTAAAGTGACAGATGGTTGAAACCGACTCTAGCTACATTTTTTAAAAAGTCTTGAATTTTTAAAAAATACACATGAATATCAGAAGGGTTTAAGCGTTTTAGGACTGGTTGAGAAATCTGTTCTGAATGCTGCTTCATACCACTGAGTTATCCATTCGTGTACAAAATGCTGTGTGCTGGGCCAGGATAGGGGATTTGCAGCCAAGCTTTTCAGATGGGTATTTGCTTTCTAAAAGGAATATAAAGGTTGTGCTGATGGGACAAATAGCAAATATCCAAATCCTAGAGCAGCATTCAGCATTTGTGTTGACATAGTCTGTGAGCAATATGTGATGGTCCTGCATTTCTGGCAGTATTGATTTTCTTCACTGTTATCTGTATACTAAGGTAGCTGGAAAAGTTGGTTAATCTTTCAAGAATACCCACTTTGATGTGCTTGTACCTTGGAGTATTGAGGGACTTATTTTATGTTTTCTTGCTTAATTGTCTGGTAGATTTAAACAAATAGAGTGGAGCTTGCTTTGGTCATTCATGATAGAGCTTCCTGCCGGTGCTCTGTGAATGGATGACAGGTTCCATGTGTACCCAGTATTAATTTCTTGGTGCTCAGGGTAGTCAGAGCCTGGTCAATCTCCTGTGGTAGTGAACAGCTTTCTTTGTTCACCCTAACATACTGTGCAAATGTCATCATGATCTGTGAGTGTCATGACATGCAAAATGTTGACTGAGAAAGGATAAAGGTAGAGATAAATTTAGAATGAAAAATTTTTCAGTTTAAGAATTGATGTAGCCCAATGTATTTAAAAAGTTTAACTGCAACTAACAATAATAAATAATATGGGTATGTAACAGTACATGTATATATATTTGTCCAAAACAAGTTTCTTACCATGTGCAGTGCATTCTAATAATTCTAATCTGTTACATCACAGAAATGGCCGTGATGACCACTGACTTGATTTTGTAACTCACTGGCGGGTTGCAATCCATGTTTTAAAAGGCTGGTGTACTATGAATTACACCCTAGGAATTAATTACTGGTCTTGTGCTGGCTCAGATCCTTCTGTATTTCCCTCCTACTACAGAGAAGTTCAGACCCTTTTAAAGCATGGCATAGCCAACCTTTGGCTATAGGGTGAACAACTTGGCTAGGTTTGCTTGGGACTTTCCTGGTTCTAGCACTGTACATCCCGTGTCCTGTGTACCCCTTTATTTCTGTGAAAACTAAGATGATTGGTCACTCAAACTTTGGAATCTGATCTCTGACTCCATTCTCATCTTCCTTCACCCCATTTTGCTCTCAGTGTTTCATCCATATCCCATTACTTGTCCCACAGACTAGTCATTCTCCTTACCTCCCACCTTTGTCCATACTTCCCCTCTGCCTGGGATGCACCACTCAACTGTGCCTTCCTCAGGTCTGGTCTTCCTCTGTGGTGGTTTGTTGAGTCACCTACTCTTTGGAAGCCTTGCACTGCTTTCTTATTAGCAAGGTGGTAACCATAGACTACATTGACTTATGGAATCTTTAGTAACTCTGTGTTTTCCTCAGTTGTCATATTCTTTATCATCTGTTGAACAAACACTAGAAGGAAAACTGCTGACATAAACTGGGTGACTATGATGAAGAAAGAATACAAGAGAAGTAGAATAAATCAATAGAGGTGGTATGACCAACAGAGTGGGACAAGGGAAGATGCAAAAAAACATAAAACTATAGGCGTATGCAGTGGTTAAGAGCATGTGCTGTGGAGACTTGGGTTTGAATCCTGGATCTTCACATGCCAAAGTGGTTTGCTTTAGTTGTAAGAATAGAGTATTACCCTAGAGGCCTCTTCTCTGCATGTGCTTTTCCACTCATCATGACCCCAACAGGGATTGGGGGTCCTTAAAATTAGGTGGGCTTAATTAAAAATTTATAAGTATTTGGTAAGTAAATTTGGGAGGGAATTAAGTGGTATTAAGATGTGGAGATAATCTTAATAAATGGTTTTAGAGGATTAGAATACATTAATTTTTTTCTGAGAATGTGTATGCTGATTTATTTCAGGAAAATCTAATTTTACTTTATGTGAATTAAATAATATTTAAATTAGTTATTTAAATTAAAATTATTCCTTTCTTCATTGTGATTAATGTATCTTGACTTAAATTGCCTTTAACCTGATAGTTTAAATTTGTGCCCACTTGTGGGCTGCAAGAACAGCTGAGTGGCCTGAATTTGCCTGTGTCCTCTATCCAGAGAGTGCCCACTTCAGGCAGACCTACTAGCTCGTACTATCTTGATTTAACTTTGTTGCACAGATAATCTGGCTTCTTTATAATACATCAGGTGAAGGACTCAGAGTCAAAGCTAAAGCTAGTCGTCTCTAAAGATTTGCTTGTTATCAGTTATTTTAAAGATCAGTCTGCCAGGTTACCTGAGAATAGTTTAATTTTAGACATGTTCATTTATCATCTTAGCAACTCAGAGAAAACAGCTCCAAGCACAATAGATGGTTCTGTTCTAAAGCATAGATTATTTTTACATCACTGTTAAAGAGAAAGCCCAACTATCAACATAATTGATCCTCAAGGAATTTGGGGCAATAAATTCAAGACTGCTGAATTTCTTGGTTGAGATAAACATCAGAGACTATCAATTATAAATTAATGGATTTTGTTAAATAATCCTTTTAGAGTCAGAAAACAGAGATTAAAAATATAAATTAGGCAGGAAAAATTATATCCATGGATATATAATTGTAGTGACTTAGTAAAAGATAGTAGAATCGATGAGGCAGTGTTAGGAGTATGTGTTTGTTGCACATTTGTACTATTGAGTGAAACAATGACGGTCCCCCCAAACCCTATGGGAGTAGATTTGTTGCATAATGTGGAATAACTTCTCTGATTTTGGTCATTTAAAAGCATAGTATGCTGAGTCGATTTATTGATGATTAGAAAGTTCTCAAAATTTTAGTGGAAATATGGACAATATGCAGTGTACACATCAGATTTGGGTGACAGAAAGCTCACCCTGGTACTGTGTGGAGGATGTATCATCAGGGAACAAGGTTAGCACAGAAAGATGAGTAAGGAGAGTATTGCAATTGCCGGAGGCAATGCTGAAGACTGACCTCGTGCAATGTGAAAGGATGTGGATCCAAGAGGGCAGGCTGGGAAATATTAGGTGGTCAAATTGGGAGGACTTGAAAATTGGTTGTGGGGTGTGGTGAGTTTGAGAATTTGGGGGCTGATCAAGGAAAAGACAAGATGGCAGCATTGCTAAACAGCTTTATTTGGTGGTGCTTGGATATGACTGCATGAGAGGAAGTCCCTCACAGCAGACCTCCCAACAGTAGCAGTGTGAGGCCACCAACTAGGAGTGGAAGAGGACAAGGGAACTCTCAGGGGAGAAGGGATTGGAAGATGGGGCCTATGGGTCTAGGTGATGTTGCGAAGCAGCAAGGTGGGGAGTCTCTGTGTCAGAGAGTTCCGAAGGGCAACAGCAGTTTAGAATTACTTCTATAGCCACAGGGTTTGTCTTATATATGGCTAGTAGATGTTGGTTGCAGGCAGGCTTATTTGAACTCTATTTTAAGCAATTGGATATATGAGAATTTGTGTTTTGTGCTGGTGGGTTATGAGCTAATGATCCCAGCCTGCTATGAAGAAGTAAATAGCATAGGGACTAATGCCCAGGGGCCATCTTTAACCCATTTATGTAACAGCCATTGTTTGCTCAGTGCCTACCATGTGCCCAATGTGATGAAGAGGAGCCACCATGTAAGTTTCAAAGGAAGCTGTGTGACGCTCTATGGAGGAGCCACCTCTTCCTATGTGCTCCTTGGGAGTGCGTCTTGAGATGGAGCAGCTCCTTTCTATTCACTGAATGCTTTAGAACCTCTAAGCGCACAGATGCATAATTTTCTATTACATAAAGTGCAGTTGTGGTGGCTTTCTTAGTTTGGCTTTTTTACCTGACACCTGCCCTAAGTAGATGATTCATCTTTCCTATCTGTTTTGACCCAAGGTTGTGTGTTTCCTGGGGATCCTGTTTCAAGGCCTCACTTCTTTCTTCACATGGTTATCCTTGTGACAGTCCTCAGAGGGCTCCCATCTCCTTTCTTCTGATTTTGTTTTCCGGTTCCTCTTCTGCCCTAATTCCCAGTGACCCAATTCCAAAATACTGCTCTCTAGTTGTCCAAACTGTTCCATCTTTAGTTTTATACTCTTTCAAGGATTCTACTTGAGATTCTCATTTCCTAAGGACTCTTGATATCATCTGAGTGTTTCTTGAAGGAAGATACTCTAAGAAATGAGTGGCTGATTCTCTTAATTGAGGAACAGTTCCCTTTCCAAAGAGAAGCATATTGAATCTCTGAATTGGTGGAATGCACCATAGGGGTCAGAAATAAAATAAAATTTTCCAAACTTTTTGGCAAAGATGACAATGGCTTTTGAGTCCTTTAAGATTTAAGAGCTCTCATCTCTACTCTGTTAACTAGATGAGAGGGCAGATACCCTATGGATTGATTTTTCTCTCTAGCATAATGGGCCTCTGTGCTGAAGGCTCGAGAGCCTCTCCTGTTTAATGTGCTGCAATTGCCAATGCTTAAGTTACAGCTTAAGTAGTACGATTTGGGTAGCTCAGAATCATAAAACAGTGAAAATAGGACTGGAGACAATATGTAGACATAACAACCTTAAATATATCTCACAAATTCAGCAAGAGTGATACTAAAGGTTTAATTTTAGAAACATTTCTGAATTTCCTAGTCAAGAATTTACCCAATATGAATAAAATTGTGAGGAACCTAGAAAAAAAATCAACATAAATGTTTCAACTATTCGTATGTATTGCGATTGTTTTCCTGCCAAAATATTTTGTACTTCTCTACTGACACAAAAAGGTCCTTCCTATGTAAATGAAACTCTTGCCGTCCTTGGGGCTGCCCACTATTGGCTTTGGTGAGGCGGCTAGGAATTTCAGAAGCAAAGCTTTTTCTTCTGGTGTTAGCTACCTCATGCAATTTACATGTGATGCCACCAGGTGGTGATACAGAGGGATAGCAAGATTGGACCAGAGGCAAACTGATCAGCATCCATCATAACAACTTTTTGTTTAAGAACTTTCTTTGGATTAAAATTAGTAAAATTTTGAATAAGTAAACACTGGAAGGAAAGCATTATTTAATGAAAGTGTCCAAGAAGGAGGAAGTTGCACATTTCCATTTTAACTCTTCCATTTAATGATTGTAAATGTGTATGACTGTATCTCCCATTTATGGATAACATGCTGGTACTGGATTATATAATCTTTGAAGATCTTGTTTTGAAAGGAACATGTGTAATTGTAATTATTAAAGCAGTCTACTAATACTATTCACAATAGCAAAGACAGGGAATCAACCTAAATGCTTATCAATGGTAGACTCGATAAAGAAAATGTGACATATGTGCCATAAATATGATACAGCCATAAAAAAGATGAGACCATGACCTTTGCAGAAACGTGGATGGAGCTTGAGGCCATTATCTTTAACAAACTAACTCAGGAATGGAAAACTAAATACCAGATGTTCTCACTTGTAAGTGGGAGCTAAATGATGAGAACACATAGATGCATAGAGGGGAACAACACACACTGGGGCCTTTTGAAGGTTGGATGGTGGGAGAAGGGAGAGGCTCAAGAAAAGTAACTAGTGGGAACTAGGCATTATACCTGGGTGATAAAATAATCCATATAACAAACCCCCATGACACAAGTTTGCCTACATAACAAATCTGCACATGTACCCCTGAATTTAAAATAAAAGTTATATTTTAAAAAATAAAATGAATTGAAAATGCCTTTGTGAACAAAGGTGATGGCCTGCAAACTCCTCAGTGATATGAAGAAGTCTGCTAGGTATAATTGATGTCTGTAAAAATCACCCTTTGTTTTCTTTTGTAAAATTAAATATAATTAAGACCAAACAGCAGACTACAGCAAAATTAGGACAAAGGGATAAAAAACTCACACAAACAGAAATCTGCAGTTCATTAACAACTGTCTTAGTTCACTTTGCAACCAGGCTAAAGCCCATTTGTGTGTGTATGTGTGTGTGTGTGTGTGTGTGTGTGTGTGTGTGTATGTTTGTGGTCGGGGCAGAAGGAGAATGGAGAATGACAACAGCCTTCTCAAATAGTCTTCCTTACCTGTTACCTGGCTTAGGCAAGTGCTAAATCTTTCACACATTGTTCTGTGGGGGCTTTTATTCAAGGCCTCGCTTTCCCAACTGGCTTTCTTTATGCTATATCTAGAGGTTTTACTTAGGTCTTCCAGGTATTTCTGAATCATAGTTTATGGGATTCTTGACTCTAATTTGAATTTTTCATGCTTAGTGATTTAGCTACTGTGTCTTTCACTATTTCTTTTCCTCAAAAGAAAGAGGCTGAACTCCCTGTTTAGATTATTTATATAAACACTTAGCAAAATTTTGTTAAGTAAATGTCTCTGTAGGCTTTAGAATCAACTCTATCTTATCAGAATTAGGTTAAGTCAGAGGGCAGTTGGGGAACCCCGGGGGATCCCCAGAAACATTTGGGATCTGTAATGTCAAAGCTATTTATTTTCATAATAACACTAAAATGTTATCTGTCTTTTCTACTGTGTCGGCATTTGCAGTGATGGTATAAAAGCAATCATGGGTAAAACTACTGGTACTCCAATGTGATTTGAGGCAGTGGCACCAAACTGTACTAGTGGTGGCCCAAATTTCACTGCTACATGCACAGTTAAAAAAAAAAATAACCCAGTTTCACTTAAATATGTCCTTCATAAAGCAGAAAAAAAATTAGTTACATTAAATCTCTACTCTTGGGTGTATGTCTTACTGTGTGACAAATGGGAACACATAAAGCCTTCTGCTACCTACCAAAGCTCAATAGTTGTCTTGAGGAAAAACATTTGTGCAGTAGTTTGAATTGTGAGCTAAACTAGCTCCCTTTAAAAAAACAAAGGAAACACTATTTTTTACTTGAATATCTGACAAACTAGGGTGATTCAGACTTCAGTATTTGATAGACATTTTCTCAAAAATCAATGGTTTGAGCTTGTCACTTCAAGCACACAACTGACAATATTTGTTGCTAATGATAAAATTTGAGCTTTCAGGCAAAAATTAGAATTTTGGACAACTTATATCTGCCATCCTGAGCTTAACAGTTTTATGACACCTAAAGACTTCTGAAGAGATTGGCGATGACGTTACTAAATTTGTTTTTCAGATATAATAAAATGTGTCAACATTTGGAAGGTCTGCATAATATTTTCCAGTTACTTATATTTTCCAAGTAAGCTACTCATGACATTATAAAATCATACATGAGTAAAAGATTGAGTCAACGTTTAGGATAGACTAATGGATTATAATGTAACAGAATACAAAAAGTTCATTGATTGTTATGGTTTCATATTCACATTGCAGGTGATGTGTAAGAAACAGCTATTTGTTGACTTTTGGTGTAATAGTGAAGAATATCCACAATTACCTCAAGAGACTGTTAAAATACTCCTCCTTTTTCAGATTACATATCTATGTGAGGCCAGGTTTTCTTCATATACTTCAACTAAAATAACATATCATAATAGATTGAATGCAGAAGCAGCTACAAGAAATCATTTGATTTCTATTAAACCAGATGTTAAAAAGATAAGTGAAAATGTAAAAGAATTACACTCACCTTACTATCTTTTTTTTGTCTTGGAAATTGTAGTTATTTTTTTTTCACAGAATGTTAACAAATAACATGTATGCTGTTTTAAAATAAATTATTAAATAGTTTTATCAGTTTTAATTTTTAACGTGATTAATGTTAATAGATAGCCTATGTAAACCAAAGCTCTTTGGAGTCCTTGATAATTTTTAAGAGTATTGCAGGGTACTGAGATAAAAATATTTGAGAACTACTCTTCTGTGGTATTAGTAGAACAGTCTTGAGCATTGCCCTACTATAAGATGGATTTTATTTAAAATTTTGTTTTCATAGTGTACTGATGGCTGTAAAAATTTAGCAAATAATGCTCCTTTCACCAGCCAACTCCCTCCTGAGATATCTGTCTCCCTCTTTTTATTGACCAAACTATAGCTGTAAAAATGGGCTCCTGGTTGTTGTCCACATCATCCCTTGTCCTCCCATCCAAGTGGAAGGAGGGAGCTGCATTTTATGAGAAACCAAGCAGGTGAAATGAGGCTGTGAAAGATCAAATTTCATCCAGTGGCAGATGAAAAGTTCAATACATGATAGTGAAGAGCTGACAAGAGCAATTATTTTCAGGCAGGAAAAGAGAACTTATTTCTGGTTATTTTTTCAATAAGCCTGGCAACAGCTGGGCAATGATTTAAACCTCCTAGGACTCCGACTTTAAGCTTAAAAATACATTTGCATATGCCAGCATTAGGAATGGAATCCCAAACGGCTGCCAACTTAGACAACTGAAAGGAAGTAGAGATCTATATTGTTCAAAAGCTAAGCCTTGGGAGGTGCTGTTACTCAGCAGCTGTGTAAACAGAACTAAACCCTTTGCATCTCCTCTGCTAGACACTTGCTCTAAATAGGACCAAACCATACCATGACGATATATGCAGAAATAAAAATGGAGGTGATAGATCTCATTGTGGGTTTGAGAAAAGCTGGATATTTTCCTTTCTCTATAGATATGTGAGAACATAAGAAATGTGAAGGAGATGTAGGGGAACCTGGCAAGGCAAGGGAAGATGTGAAATTGACTTTAGTTTTATTTCTTTCCTCCTCAGTATTCACATTTCTCTCTCTTATGTTTTCCTCCCCCTATCCTCTCCCCATTTCTCCCTCTATTGAAGCTTAGGGGCTGGGCACAGAGGCTTACACTTAACAATCTTAGCACTTTGGAAGGCCCAGGCAGGCAGATCATCTGAGGTCAGGAGTTCAAGACCAGCTTGGTCAAGTTGGTAAAACTCCATCTCTATCAAAAAATACAAAAATTAGCTGGAGTGGTGGCACAAACCTGTTGTCCCAGCTACTTGGGAGGCTGAGGCAGGAGAATTGCTTGAACCCAGGAGGCGGAGGTTGTAGTGAGCCGAGGTCGTGCCACTGCACTGCAGCCTGGGCAACAGAGCAAGACACAGTCCCAGAGGGAAAAAAAAAAAAAAAAAAAAAAAAAAAAACTTAGGACCACGAGCCATTTGTATAATGGAACAACAGGAGAGACCTCCCCTTTACCTAACTTCTTATCGTCACCATATACCAGCCCATCCTCAAGGGGAAGTGGGTAAGGTGTTGGGGATGCCTGCTGGGGACAGCATCTTATGTTCAAAAGAAAAAATTGAGAATAATTTTTTTTACTGTTAAATTAAATGACTACACTCAATTTTTTTAAGGGTTTTTTTGTTTCCTTTTTTTTTTTTTTTTTGAGTCACATTCCTTTTCCCACATACCTTCCATTTTATAACTCATTTAGATAGAGAAGCTTCCTTTACTTGCTCTGAAGTGCCTTAGAATCACTAGAACACAGATTGGGTTTCCTCACTTCCAATGTATTGGTATTAAATCAGTAATATCTCATACCTTTCCTGTAATTCTCATAGTAACACTTTTTAAATGATTGCAGTGAACTTTAAGTGATGACTTGGTTCAGGGTGCATTTAGGGTGCAATTGGTGATGTGGGCAAGAGTGGGCAGGGTAAACTAATGGTAATAATAGAAAAGGAAGAGGTGAAAGAGGAAGAGGAGGAACAACTTTTCTTGGTTGTTTAGTATTTGCCAGACATTATTTTTAGCTCCTTACTTATATTGACTCATTTATTTGGATCAAAAGGATGACAGCCTACTGGATCAGAGACAGGCTGGAGCCAAAGTGATCAGAATTGAGACATTTGGGAGGATGATTAGAGAGGAGCTATAGTGACAACACTAAGCAGAGGATAAAGGGTGAATCAAGGAACAAAAGGGAAATCAGTAGTAGAGAGTTGAAATTTGAAAAAAGTTAGCAGGCCCTAGGGATTGGTGTATGGAGTCTAGGGTAAATGTAGTAGCCGATTTGAACTTTGAGACATCTGTTTTGGGGTGAGTATAACTTGGCTGACAAAGAAAGACATGGGGTGAAGTGGGGATTGTGTTCAGTAATAGTAAAGCTGGAGGGTTTGTTGGGGGGGTGGATGGAGATGAGAAGTGTGAATTTGGCAACGTAGGTAGGTGAAAGTGAGTGAGGAAGGGGAGATGTCACCAATGGAAAAAGAGTTCTGAATGTGGGACTCTGCTCCAAGGATGCTGAGCAGGGAGTGCTGAAGTGCAACTGATCCCAGAGTGGATGAGGCTGGGGAGAGACTGAGCTGTGACTGCCCCTAAGTCTGGGTGGAGTCAAGCCGAGAGTTGGCTGCTGTGTGGTAGAACATGCTGATGATCAGAAATGGAGGAGCCCTGTACCCAGAGGTGGGCTTGACTTACCCACTGGACCCCTTGCCATTTGTAAATGAGAGACAAACTTTTTATGTGTATGAAGTAAATGAGCAATAATTAGCAGCAGGTGGCTTTGACTCTTATTTTCTTAGACTGAGCACATCAGAATTGCCTCGGCAATGATCTGCATTAGCCACAGGAATCTCTATAACTCATGTCCCTCATGCTTTGCTCTTCGATTTGCTTTGTTTGATGTCCAGGGAGATTTAGTGGGTCAGACTAGCAAGCCCCCCAGGAAATCCTATGGAGTTCAGTGCTAGCACTGCGTTTAATGCCACTATTTAGCCATTTTACTATGTGTAAAAGCTCATTCATTCCCTATAATGTGTACTTTCCAAACCCCTTATGTGGCATTCTCTTGAGACACCTTATTCTCCTAGGGGTTGATGCTAAGCATCTATTTTGGAATAGATCCCAAAATCAATAAGTGGAAGGCCCTTTACAGCTGTGTCTTCTAACATTGTAACCTACTGCATTTAAAGAGTGACTTATATTATTTGGATCATCCCTACTTAATATAAAAAAGATTATATATAAAAAAGATTAATCTAAAAAAGATCGTCCCTACTTAATATAAAAAAGATTATATTAAGTAGTGATGATCCAAATAATATAAGTAGTTTTTGTTGTTAATATAATCATTTTTATATTAAGTAGTGGTGATCCAAATAATATAAGTAGTTTTTGTTGTTTGTTTTTAAAATATTACTCTCTGGCTGGGAATACCAACTTAAATAACTCAACATTGTAAGACATCTTCATTATTTGCAAGAAAGTCTTTGCACTTTGCAGAAATTTTCTGAGAATACACCTTACTTCCCTTTTGTAATTGAGGTTCTTTGCAAGAAAATCATAACAAATACAAGACATGCTTATATTATGGTTTGCTCCTTAATGACCATAAATATTACTGAAGTTGTGCCAGACAGTTTCGATGAATTGAAGAAAGGTGGATAAATGTTGGGGAATGGTCAAGTAAAAGCTGGGGAAATATGGAGGAGGGGAAAACTCACATTTCCTAAGAAGATTCTCCTTGCTGCTTTCAGCTTAGAATGAAACAGCTATTGCTTTAACAGTGATTTTTCTGATCATACGTTTCATTTTTGACTGCCAAAACATTTCCAGCACACTAGTTACATGGACCCTCATTGGTCAAGGGTGTTTCTAACTTCTCAGATGACTTCTGGAATTTCTCCCAGGAATTTTACCCATTGGTGTTGAAAATAATTGGCAACTTGTATTTTAGTGATAAACTTCACTTTTGTGAGTTCTGTGGCTTTTCTTGGAAACGAAAAGATAGAAGATCTAACGGCATGGGTCTGTGCCCCTGCATGTGGACCCTCAGTCAGAGCTGGTGGAGCTGCCTCCTGTAGACAGGACATTTCCTCTCTGGCTGGCCTCAGTCGCAGTTCTGCTTGTTCAGTTGTTCCCCTGGCTCTGTTAAGACTTTGAATTGCATCGCCTATTGAAATAGCCCTTTGTGTTTGGAGGACTCCAAAGTGTATTCTTCAGCGTCAGTCCCCCATCTCCCTTCTCTCCCCATCTGTAATGTTGTATTTGTGCATTCTGTGCAGAAGTCCCATTAATACCCAAATTATGACATGCACACTGCAAGGTTTTTTCACCATTTTCCTCTTTGCCTTTTCTTTCTAATTTTACTGCCACCGTCTTTGCCCTCTCAAAGTCAAATTGTTACTGGACCTTCCTTTTTTGCTTCCTCATTTAAAGGCTACTGAGAGTTTCTTGTCCCACTTGGCTGTGCTCTCCCCAGTGCACATTCTCTACTTTCTGTCTCCACATTCGCCTCCCATCCCCCTGCAGGTGCAGTTGAATCAGAGAGATGTTGGCATTCGTTTCCCAGCAGCTTGCCTTATTTCTAGTTTTTGCTCCAGTCTGTCATACAGGCAGGGACAAGAATAGGCTTAAGCAAATTCCATTTTTATTTTGTCACTTTTCTTTTAAAAAATCTGCTATAATTTTCCATCACCCATTGAACCAAATAGAACTCAATTTTCTGTTTTTTCAAGGCTTTCCTGGTTGCCTCCACATATCCATTCTTACCAACTAAACTTTTTTTTCTTTTTTAAAACAGTCTCACTCTGCCACCTAAGCTAGAGTAACCTTGAACTCTTGGCCTCAAGCTGTCCTCCCACCTCAGCCTCCCAAAGCATTGGGGTTACAGGTAGGAACCACCACACCTGGCCTCAACTTTCTGTTTCTTGACTTAAATTCATCCACATCTCTTGCACTCAGTCTGTCAGTTCCTTCTTTGACAGGTCTTGGCACATCCAAGTATTCCCTTCCTTTGCTAGTTCTTGACCTCATTCAATACCCAGTTCCAATTCTACCTATTCCTCAATGCTTCCTCTGGCCCACTCCACCAGACCTTGATTATCATTTTGCTTTACATTCTTCTAAACTTGTACACTGGGGATTACAAACATGCAGTAGGTCAGAGCACAGGCAAGCTTGAATTTAGGTTCTGCCATCTATTGGCTAGGCAATCTCAGTTCTTGCTGAGCCTCCTTTGTTTTAATTATAAAAAGAAATTAATAATAATACTGGTGTACTTGTATTGATAGGATTACATGTGATAATGAATGTCAAGGGCCTGGCACTGAGTAATCAATAAGCCAGTATCTCAGAGAGCATCTCCAGCCACACTGCACATCCACAAATTTGAGCTTTATGCTCTTTGAAGGAGAGAATCTGGTTTTGCTTAGTTTTGTATCCCTATTCATTATAAAATGCGTAGCACACATTAAATACAGCAAATATTTGTTGAAAAATGAAGACAGAGTATGATCATGAATGGCAGAGATTGATTATTGCAATCATTATGATTATTTCACAAATCTCTGCTGTCACACTGTGAGCAGAAATGTGTATAGTAGAAACATGGTGTATTTCCCAATTTGTGTATTTGTCTATAAGTGTGTCCTAGAATGACTGCCGATTTATGATTACCTCCTGGGGACAATGACAAGAAGTTTGAGAATTTTTCATTGTTCTATATTATTTGGTATTTTTTTTGCCTTCTATCGCTCTCGTCTACTTCAAGATACATTATACATTTATTCCAGGTGCATATAAATAGTATGCGAATGAATACTCATGGCTTGTATGGTTAGGTTTTTTCCCCCATTATTTTAGAAATTTGGATCGGGGGGGGCTTTTCATTTCTCAAGGTTTCCATTTTGTTAGTTTCAGTTGGAAGCACAAAAGACTCAAATATATAATCATTGGTAATTAGTAAGAGTCTTCTTTGAACTGATTTTATTTAAAAATGTTGCTGGCACCATCATTACCAGCATCACCACCATGATTAACATTGAAATTAAATCCTGTTTGGATAAATTTTCCCAGGAATTTGCCATGGTGTTATCTCCCATTCCGTGTACTCACAAACACCCTTTGCTTTGGAAAGAGAAAGTGCCAGAATAAGCAATATTAAATTTAGAATGCAAATGAAAGTTTTATAGAAATAGGGTTGTGCTGGAGATGAAATTAATTGTGACACTTCAGGAGGAGTTTTACAGAGGAAGAAGATTAACAAGTTAGGTCTTCAGTGGCTGTCTTCCCTTATGCAAATAATGTTAGGCAAAATGAAATCTACATGCATCGAAGCTCAGTGGAGGAATGTTTATTGAGTCCATAGAAATTCGAGCAGGGCATGTCTCTAAGGGTTTATGACAGCCTATTTTCTTTTCTCAGTGTGGAGATGAATTGCTCCATTATCATCTAAATTGGAATCCATGATGATGGTTCTTTTTGATTCTTTTATTTATTTTTGTTTATTTATTAAGAAACTTGTACAGAAAATGGGCTATCTAGAAGTTGCTACTCTTGCTTAGACCAGATAATAATATTGTGTTTTTCAAATATTTATGTATGTATACCTAAAAAGTAAGTATTTTATATCATTAGACCAGATCTAACTTAATTTGTTTCTGATTCTTTCAGATAGGCTAAATAATACAACCTCTTGTTGATCACCCAAAAGTCACATTTTCATTCCAATGATTTTTGCAATGATATGCATAAAAGTTATTTTTATATATGCTCACTTCTTTTCTCTCTTTCTCCAAGGAAACCAACATGTCTGATAAAAGCGACTTAAAAGCTGAGCTAGAGCGCAAAAAGCAGCGCTTAGCACAAATAAGAGAAGAAAAAAAACGGAAGGAAGAGGAGAGGAAAAAGAAAGAGGTAAATCCTGTGTGTTGGGGTGTTATGGAGAAAAAAGGAAAATCACTTGATCCTGAGGGGCTCGTCAAATGGATAAACAGGACCCCTAAAAGAATCCTTTTATGCTATCTGAATAAAATGAGTGACTATCTCCCTATTTGCATGATAAAGTCATTGCCCTCTGCTATGTGCTGGTCAGCCATCACCTAAATTTGGGATAACATTGGGTCCAGAGGCTCTGGAGGCCTCCAAATCCCAGGTTCATCACAGACGTGAACAGAATTCTAAGGGTGGTCTGTGATCTTGTTATTGTTAGAAACTTCTTAACATTTCTCTGTCCTTCAGTTTCCTATTTTAATATGAGAACATTAATACATTTATTTTGTGGGGTTGTACTTAGCAGTACCTAGAATATAGTTAGAACTTAATAAGTGTTAGTTTTAAGAAAAGGGTTTTTTGAAAAATCTACCAGCAGGAACATTTTAGGAGAAAATTAGAAAACTGTGCCAATGGGTTTTCATTGTTTCCAAAGTGGTGTACCTTTTTTATGGTAAATAAGTATCTTAGGTTTGTTAAGGGGAAGGCTGTTCTTTTAGTAAGAAGGTAGATAGGGTAGTACAGTACAGAGAATTATTACATGTTAGATCTGGCTGAAATTTCAGAGACTTTCCATTGAGGCCCCTCTTTATGCCAACAAAGCAGCAGAGACCCAGAGGTGAAATGTAGCTTTTCTGTATCCTAGACTTAGAATCTAGGACTCTATAATTCCAATCCAGTGCCTTGTTGTCATTATCATGTTTTCTTTCACTATGTCAATCAAATAAATATTTATTTTTAATTCTCTAATTTGTTGTGGCAGTGAGGGAGTAGGCTACATCTTAACCAGATATCAAAAATATTTTTGAATAGTTTTCTAAGAAGATAACTTCATGTAGTGTGATATGCTTTTGTGTATAGAAACCAGAGCTGCTCTCCTATGCAGTTCTTCTGTAAGGACAAAGAAAACTTATTTTGATGCCTTACAATATAAATAAGTGTTGTTTCATACTACAAGGCTGAGAGACCAAGGTAACAGATTTACAACAATTATTATTTTCCAACTAAGTAAAAGATAATTGCAGTTGCATTTTAGCCTTCTGGCATCTCTCATCTCTCCATGCCATTATGTATTGATTGATGTGATCATTTATTTGTCCTTGACATCACACATAATGTTTTTTCCCTTTGAGATCTTTGCTGTTACATATGCAGTCTTTGAGTGAAGTAGAGGTGAGAATTGACAAGGAATGGCTATTCATTTCCATGCAAAGCCAAAAAAAGCATTAAGTTATTATATTTCCTTTCCCTCAAATGTCAACACTTACTGTAGCTTTAAAGCACCTGTTATCCTTTACTAATAACCAGTTTCTTTTTAAACTGACATTCTAATGTCCAACTTGAATTTCGTAGAATTACCACAAAATGTGATGTGATATGGGAAATTTGGTTCCAAATTATGCTGTCTGCTTCATCTTTTTCATTTTACACATTTTGGGGAAATTGCAGGCAAACAAAACTGATGGAAGCAGCTACCCTTTTTGCTTCTATAACCAAGTTTTTTTTCCCCTGGTGGAGATTTAGCTTTTTTCACAGCAAAAACAGCCCTGGGAGGTTGAAGGCTGCAGGTGGTGGAGGACTCTAGACATTCCTGGCTACTGCCTGGTTCTAAAATTGACATCATATGAGTCGTAGTTTTCTCATTTCTAAACTGTTGTGGTGACTAAAGCTTGTGATCACTGAACTGTCGTCCACAGAGTTAGATGAAAATACAGAGTCTGAGTCTTTCATCCCCAAATTTTCTGATTTGAGTGATCTGAAGCAGGGCTAGATTTTGGGATCCTTTGGACCACATCATCGTTAATGCCTCTCCTGGCTTGAAAACTTCTCCCTTCACAACCCATCTCCCCTCAAAGAGATCTTGCCTTGGTTTTGTCCATGCACTCTCTGCAGACTGTGCTGATTTGGTTGCTTCTGAGCAGCCAAGGCTGAAAGACATAAGACAGTAAACACAGTGGTTACGCACAGGGGCTTTTGAGTTGAACATGGCTGGGAAGCTTGGATCTGCACTTCACAGAATGGCCCTGAGTATGAGTCCTCTCTGATCCTGTTTTCTCTTCTGTAAAATGCAGAAAGGATTGATGCCTTCCTCACAGATTCAAGAGGATTCAAGAAGATCTCAGATCAGTGAAAGACAGCTGTCATTCTGCTTCTGAGATCAGCTATCAGAGTAGATGAATGGGACTTCGTAGAATGGTCGCATACATTTATAAGATCTCTGCTGGTGAGGTCATTTTTCAAAAATGCCCCATTGTTGGAAGGGTCTTGAAATTCAAGGTCCCTAGTTTCATGAAGCTGGGCATTTTATGACTGAAAGGAATCTGGAAGTAATCTATTCTGATCTATTCTCACATGAGGAAGCTGGGCTGCAGAGATCTAAGTCTGAGAACCAGCCTTGCTTTATTTCCAATCACATGAAGGAGACTGGCAATAAAGGGGGGCTGCCTCTAAGGTTCATCCAGCCAGTTGTCAGGTCAGAAACCTGAAGTCATCCTTTTACCACCCCTACTCCAATTTGCAGTGATCACCAGGCCTGGGCAGGCATAACAGTACTCTTTTCGCCTCAATTATTTTTCTCCCTAAAATCTACATTTCAGTGAGATGCAGCTGCTTATGTATACTCTGATGGACTACATTCTTTCTTGATAGAGAGCTTAAGATGTTCTCTTTCCTCTGCTTTCACTGATCTCCTATTTCTTCCTGTCATCATTCGCCTGGCTGTGAACTTTACCTGGCTGTTCTTCAACTGGCTGTTAACTGCATGTGTTTCCATTCTCATCTCAAATGTCACTTTCTCCAGAAAGCTGCCTCTGATACCTTTCTTTACCAGTAACTAGGTTAATTCTGCATCCTATCACTGACATTATCAAACCATTTAACACAAGGTGTTATATTTTCCCCTTCACTTTTTTTTTTTCTCCTAATAGATGGCAAGCTTTCAAGGTCAGGGCTATATGCTTTTTTTTTGTTGATGTTGTTTGTTTTTTTAAGCGTTGAGTCAATGTCTAATGTAGATTTTACCATATGATAGGCATTCAAAAAGGAGTTATAGAATGAATGAATGAGTGAATAAATGAACATAGGAACTAATCAGGGCAGGTTTGACAGGCAGGTCCCAGACATCCTTTACAAGCATTTGGAGTTTTATTCTGCAAATTTCTTTGGAAACTTCTGATCCTGAATCCATGGGATATCGACTGACCACTGTCATTGACTCCTGAGTTTAAGATTTTCTAGTTTTGTGTTGTTTATAGAGAATTAGAAATAGCTTGAAATAGCCTGGATTTTTATAAACATTTTTTAGGCTTATATTTTATATAAAACAAATAAATTTAACATTAAAAGGAAAAGAAATGGTCTTTAATACTGCACTGAGTGCCTTTTTTGGCCACGACTCTAAAAACGAGTGTGAATTAGGACCACCCAAGTTGATTATATCCACAGAATTCAGAAAACTGTGTCCCATGTTGTGTAAAATTACCACCCTCTGCCGTTTTGGTTGTCAACTGCTTTCTTGGCTGTGATATTATGTGTGAAATCTGATTTTAAAATAAATATAGTGGCCACCATTTAAGACACTGGCGCAATTTTATGAAAAATTGGCTTTAATGCAATGAGGTGAGCTCAGTGGGGGCCACCCTGAAGTTTCATTCTGTCCTTGGCCTTCTGCCGAATTGCTGCAAGGTAGAATGGGCAGGGGTTTCCTGGCCTGTTCTCACGTTTATCTAATAAATGTGGAAATGTCTTTGGAAAAGTGATTGACAATTCTCAGCTGACAAATTTTTCTTTCTTTGATTATCCTCTCTGGCTTTCAGCTGTGATTACTCTCCACAAACAGAAATATCACTTTCTGAGAAAGGCACCTCGAAGATTTTTAATTACTAATACTGCAAAATCACTCCTTGTTGAATCTTTAAAACATAGCAGGATTCTGTAGTAGATACAGATCCTTACTCGGCAACATCTTTTTTCTCATCTCAGTTCTATCTTTGTCTCTGTTGTATACATAAACTTTGGAACTTGCTTCAGTAGTTTAAATGTTAAAACTGGAAAATAATATGAACTTCAATGTCTTCACTGATGAGAGATTAAACTGCCTTTTCCTAATTTTGGGTTGTACAGAGTGTCTGAAATACTCTAGGACTCATATTAGCCCTTACTGGCCTTCAGATGGTAGTTTTCCCTCTAATGACAGATAGACTTCAAAAATATGAGTGCTTCAGAATTGTTGAGCCCAGAGACACATGCAAAGATACATTTAGTTTATAATTGGTATGTAGGTCACCCTTTGGGAGTATGTCAAAAGTTGTGTAAACTCTTTCTGCTTATAGATACTACAATGTAACTAATGCTTCACTGCTTTGAAATGTATTCTGCATGCCTCAAGAAAGTAATGTACTTGTTAGGGTTCCCAACTTCCCATAGGGAAGAAGGTATATCTCATAACGAAATGCTTTTTGACAGGCTTTAAGACAGCCTCACTTCTGTAAGCCCACAAAGCTTTGTTGTGATGTTATCACGTTTCAGATGTGGGGCACATACCTTAAGTAAAAACTGTGTTATGAAAGAGAGAAGACACGTGGAATTTTTAATTTTCTCCCAGAATCCCACCACAGACCTTGTTTACCTGCATTTTAATTTGTCACTCTCCTGTAAAAATGCAAATACAATACTGATTTTAAGAGGCCAGTATGAAAAACATGATGTGTTTTTAGACAGAATTTGTGAAAGGAATTTCTTGTGATTTGTTGTACTATATTTTCTACATGATAATTTTCTTCTTCTAGCTAGTATATATAATGAAATCCTGTGAAAATCAGAATCAAGTACCAAGGCATATCAATATTGATCACATGCCTTAATACAGATTTTAGCCCAGTTTATTTTAAAACATGGCAAACTTGTCTTACCAATACAAATAGTGTGTTTTATGGTCACAAATTTTCATAAATAGTATTACTTTTCAGTAGGATCCCAACAATTCCTGGTTTGCACAATCCCAAACATGGGGCCGGAATATTACAAACATACAGTCATCAAAAACTGATATCCCAGAAGAGACAAGGAGGTCTTAAAAAAAAAAAAAAAAAAAAGACAGAATTTTTTTTGTTGTATCCCCAGTCAGAAATACTTTGCCTTGATGGTTTCTCTTCCAAAACCCGTGAGAGAAACTTTCATCCCATGCGATAAAAGCAGGAAAAAGCCTTCAACCAAGAGAGAAAGTATTAAATGGAGCAATTATGGTGTTTATTCATCCTTTATACATGTGATTATATCTATTTTGGGCTTTCACCTCGTCTTCACTACCATGCATTTATTGTTTTTAGTTTCAGCCAGGAAAAGCATATGTTTAGTAATGTTATTAACTTTTCTTACGGACGTCTACTTCTAGGCTGATATGCAGCAGAAGAAAGAACCCGTTCAGGATGATTCTGATCTGGATCGCAAACGACGAGAGACAGAGGCTTTGCTGCAAAGCATTGGTATCTCACCGGAGCCGCCTCTAGGTACTTAAAAGTGTTTCCTGTTACTATTCCTCAAAATCAACTTGTGTGGGATATACCATGTCCAGTGTTCACTCTTCTTTATAGCTTTTTTTAAATTTTTATTTTTAAAGGCATTCTGTGGCTTATGGTTCAGATAGCATGTATTTTTGGAATTGAGGGGTCTGGAAGGAGATGGGAGGAAAGATTGTAGAATTGTCAGTGGTTTGCTGCTTATTCACTGATTAAATGGTGAGCCTTCTCCACTGTGTTACTAATAGATTATTTTATACTTGTTAAATGAGTTGCTACTTGGTAAATACAAGAAATACTGGAATTTCTTATTAAATTGTTCTTCATTTTCATTGCTGAATTCCAGCCTCTCTTTGCCAATCTAAATACTGTGAATCTGGTTATGAATTTCATAACTGCCACAGGCATAGAGTTAGTCCATGATGAAAATAGAAGGCTCAGTGGGAAATTTGAAGGAAAACAAAATGATGGCACATTAGCAGCCAATGAACAAGTTTAAATTAATTTGACTTTATTGTATTTCGATTTGATTGCTAATTGGCATTTTCACTGCAATGCCCCTTCTCTAAGTCATTCATTCCTAATGGATTATCTATGACCGCACTTTATCACTGAAGCTTAGATATTGAATTGTTTTCTTTGTGTTGAAGGTAACTTGTGCATATTTTGTTTATTCTGTCACTTAACCTCTCATGTAATAAATAGTTTTATTTTTCTTTTATCCTTTTGTTTTCCATACGTTTAAGATTACTCATAGGGTGTCTGTAAAACTACGTTATATCCAATATAGTTAAAAACGCTTTTAAAAGAATACACAAAAATAAATACAGTATTCAGGTCTTTTGTTTAGGATACTTTGTCTTCTGAAGTTAATTCCATAATTCACTCTTATATTAAAATAAATTTTCATTTATTTCCATAGTTACTTAAACTAAGAATAAAAATTATCCCATGTACAACAAAATGACAAATGTTTATATCAATGTGAATAATAAAAATAACTAAATAATAAGCTTACAAATTATGAAGTATTGCTGGATATAATTTAATACATACAAAACTAAAACACTATTAAACAGCATTTTATACTCAATCTCAATTTGCAATAGGTAAAATCATATGTCCAACAATGCTATAATAAGCCCCAATAAGATTATATTCTTTTGTTTAATTTCTTTATGTTGTGGAAGAAATAACCTGAAATAACCTAAGTGATATTATATTTGACTGGTGGATCTTCTTTTCTCCTTAGGAGCTAGTATACTTTTTTTCTACTTGGTTGACATCTGGTATAAATTAGACACATTACAATTAATTATATTTGTGCCTCAAAATAGCCTTTGAAATTCTGTTGCAATGTGAACACTGGTTAAACACAATAGTAGTATGTCCTAGTGTCCCCTACCCTACATAAAGCCAATAATTAAACTTTAAGAACAAAACAGATCAACGTCTCTAAACCATGACCAACTTTTGCACTATGCCTGCATTGCTGCCAAGGGACCCTGGCAAGGGCCCCATTTTCATTTTTCAGCCATCTCTCCGACTTAACCTCTGAACTTACTCAGAGGGTAATCAGTGAATTAATTGTGGGACCACATGAAAATTCCTAGCTTCTTGACAGATCTGCCATTGTGTTATAGGATTTGGGCAAAATAGTTAAGCCCTTTACCCTATTAAATAAATAAAAGGAAATTGCACATAATTGAAACCAAATGGGAATCTACACTTATGTACTGAAGTTTCTTTCTATCCATGTGGCTCCTTTGGCATATGTGATATTGAGAACCCATTGAATTGTCTGGCCTGGAGCCATCTTGGCTATTTGGTATAGCTTCTATCTGAAGGACATTTGGCTTGTATCTGAAGGAAGGGGAAAAAATTGCATTGGCTTTAGCTTTTTTTCTTTTATTATGCTTGCTCTCAGATTTTCAGCTTGTGCTGACCTTGACTTTTGAACTCGTCTCCTGTCTCAGAAGTAAAGCAGTTTACTTCTGTGCACATGGCAGTGTCTTCTAGAGCTGCTGGAGGCAAGGGAAAACAAGCCCCAAAGACAGTAAACAGTGCAATGGAATGAAACTATTAATTAAATGCAAAAATAAGGCAGACTGGCATTTTTCTTTGTTTTGAAAAAGACTTTTAATAACCAGGTTCAACATTTATCCTTTCTCTCTCTGTCACTTAGGCTTTCATGGCAAATGTAGCTTATATTCCACAGAGTACATTTCCCTCTAAATGTAGACATACAACAGATTTTTCTGACTGTCCTTGACCATTTAAAATTATTGAGAATCACTTATTTTATAACCTTTTAAAGTTTTATAGACACCCTGTTTTATTTTTAATAGGTCACATCTATACTAACAAAATAATGTGAAGAATCAAAATTATCTGGATGGTTCATGCTAGAGAGATATTTGACTTGAATTATCTGGATAGCTATTTTGATTCTTCATTTTACTTTGTTAGGGTGGACATGGCCTCAGAATCCCTATATTAATTCTGTCTAAATCATTTCAAATTTTAATTTCCAAAATATAAACAATTCACTGGACTTTCTTCCTTTTCTTTCCTTTTTTTTTTTTTTTTTTCCTTATCCCATCTCAATATCTCCTGGCCATACAACCACTTTAATTTGGGACCATTTGTTTTGGTTTGTCTGACACTGCTCTTCACCAGTGCAGCCGCTGCATTTTTTAACATGGGATACCTGTTATTTTCATTATTTAGTCCCAACCCCTATGTCTCCCTCCTCGAAATCAGTGAGCACTCCCAGTGAAGCTGGAAGCCAAGACTCAGGCGATCTGGGGCCATTAGCAAGGTAAGAATTGTCCCTTTAAAAGACCCTGATGGGTAACAGCACAGCAACACTGTTAGAATACTGTGAAATGTGCATGTATCTGCATGTATACTCGGACATTTTATGTTTACATTTATGGTGCCTTGCTATTTTTAGTGGCATAGCAATGATCTTGAACCCTAGAAATGATAAATATGTATCATCCTTCTTTGAGTGGGCTAATTTAGCACCATGTGTCTTGCCTAACAAACATAAACATATCCATTAGCTTAAGCTTAAAAAAGGCAGGGAGAACCAAATATAAATTGAATATATATCCAGTCTCTTATTATCTTACTTTGGTTTTTGTTTCCATGAGAATCTTTGTGAATGGAATACTGAGATGTTCTAATTCTAAATTTAATTTTTCAAACATGTTATTTGCTTAGTAAAGTTGACTAATTTGAAAACTCAGTCACCTAAGTGTTTCTATTATATTATTATTGATAGTAGTAGTATCAGGATTGGCTGCCTCTGTTTAGTGAGTTCACTGCCAAATTTGTATTATACTATGTAGAATCACAGATTATGTAACTTCTGAAAGTGGATACAGACATTCTCTAATTTAATCACTGAAGAGGTATCCAAAAGGTAAGGATGTATCCAAAGGTAAAGATGTAAAAAGTAAAAAAGGTGTAAAAAGAAGAAGGGAGAAATTTCATAAATGTAGATGGAGTCACAGTAACTCCCTGAATCCAGCTGTCTTCACCAGTGTTCCCACATGCCGGTGTCCACAGGCAGGAATTTATGTGAGTATGGCAACCACACCCAATTCTTAAAGACCAGATGGTCCCCTCACAGCTCAAGCTAGATGAGCTTACGTGGGACAATGGACCCAATTTTTCCACAGTTTCCTATTTTTCTTGAGAAGCTACAAATTCAGATATTCAGATGATAATCTCCTAAATGTTAAATGTTAATGACTTTTGTTCTAAGTAGTTATGGGCCAGATTTGGCCTGTGGCCTGGCAATTTATGAACTCTATCTTTGACTCTTAATTTAAAAACAAATCATAAAATACTTTAATCAAGCTTTAAATAAAAGAAGAAGCAATTATCCACAGCACTGCTGTTCTAAGAAGTCAGCCTTTTGGCTTGTCTATGTACCTTTCTAGTCCTTGTCTGTGTACATTTCTTGCCTCCATACATATTATTGGGGCAAAGATATAAAATTTTGCATTTTTCTCTTTTCACTGAAAGCATTAGCATAAGCATTTTCTTCTGAAAATGTACTATTTCTATATAGGCCTTGTTAATTTGGTAGCTGAAAATCTGGACATTAGGATAATCTAGCACTGACTGGAGCTGTAGGCTTTTTTGCTTTTGAAACCAACATGTAAGACTGGAATTACCTTGCCTATTTCTGCCTATTGGTGTCCTTCAGACTTGAATATTTTGTTTTGATAGGCCCTTTGGAAACCAGTGGACACTGCTTTCAATTAAAAAAAAAATAGAGGTTTTTGAGGGCACAAAGCTGGTTTATTTTAACAAAACACTTTTGTGATTTGGGGCAGCACACGTCTACTCTCATCTTTTGCTTTGAACACTTCAAAAGGTCTTTAAGGGTGAAAAATGTAATAGCAACCCAGTTGTGTAAGATCTAACATTTATTCAAGAGCTGACACAATATAATCACATTTTTACAGGGGGGTCCATTGGCCTATCATTAAGTTAATGTATTTGACCATTTCTGTACCATGATGGTGTGTGTCATTGCTGCTTAGCTTCAAGGGTGCAGTTGGCAGCATTCAATTCTATTACTGACTTCACAGTTGAGGGGCCCTTTTGAAAACTTTCTAAAGAAAGCTGACCTATGCCGTTAGTACTCTGGGGACAACAGCAATTGTTTCTTCTCAGAGAACATCACTTTTTATTTCTTTCTCCTTCTTAAGTGACTTTTTTTTAACTTTGTGAATCACTTTGGAAGAGATACAGCCTACTCCTACCCAACACAACGCTACATATTATTTGTAGGAAAGTTCTTGCAAGTCTGGGTAACTAGAAGTCAATAAGTAAATCTTTTGCTAAGTGTGGGTTTCATAGAAATGCAAGAAAATTGGCATTGAAAATGATAGTTTTTGTGCTCGCTTCGGCAGCACGTATACTAAAATTGGAATGATACAGAGAAGATTAGCATGGTTCCTGTGCAAGGATGACACGCAAATTCATGAAGCGTTCCATATTTAAAAAAAAAAATGATAGTTTTCAGAAAAACTGAGCACAAAGTTTGCTTGAGGAGAACATATTAGGAATGGCTTAGTAAATTCTGCCCTTGTTTTGAGCTTAGGAAAATTTCACGCAAATTTATGCTTTTTTCTTTAATAAAATAAATATGAGGTTAAATTGAAGGAGAATGTTATATTTCAGCTTTTAAAAATTCCACTTTGAATGTCTTTTTGTAGAAGAAACATCTTTGAAAACAATTTATATTAACTTTAACACTTCATAAAACAGGGGACTGGGAAAAGAGTTCAGTAATTCTTAAGAATATAACTCTATGCTCATAAATTTGCCTATTTGTATGGAATTTGAACTCTTCAAAAATGGAAAATCTTTCAGAAGATAACAAGAATCAAATTAACACATCTGGTCATAGCTAAAGGCACATATAAATTCACTCATTCATTTGTCAAAATTTCAAACCAAAGCTAAAATTTTCTTTAGAAAGCCAAAATTAGCAAACATTTCTTATAATCCTTATAACTAGTTAATCTGAAAATTGGCATACTCAATGTACTTTATTATAGAGAAAAACTTAAAATAGTGCTTTAAAAATAGTATAACAAAAACTTCTCTTACTGATTCTTTTTTAAGAGATCGTCTTGCTCCATTGCCCATGCTGGAGTACAGTGGTGCGATTATAGTTCACCGTAACCTCAAACTCCTGGGCTTAAGTGGTCCTCCTGCCTTGGCCTCCTGAATAGCTGGGACTACAGCCATGTACCACCATCACAGCTAATTTTTATTTTTACTTTTTGTAGAGATAGAGTCTCACTGTGTTACCCAGGCTGGTCTGGAACTTCTGGCCTTAAGCAGTCCTTTCTCCTTGGCTGCCCAACGTGCTGGGATTATAAACATGAGCCACTGCACTCAGCCACCTCTTACTGATTTTTAAGAGCAGTTGAGAAAATTTTTAAAAAATGGGTAGAGAGTAGAAACATCTAATTTTTCAGTTATGCTAATGATTTAATTTTAAAAATTTCACTTAAAGTATCACCATTTGTTTTGCAATTTATGCTTCGATTTCTCATTTATAATTTATGCATCACACACTGGGGTCTGTCGAGGGGAAATAGGGGAGGGACAGCGGGGCGGTGGGGAGTTGGGGAGAGATAGCATGGGGAGAAATGCCAGATATAGGTGATGGGGAGGAAGGCAGCAAATCACACTGCCATGTGTGTACCTATGCAACAATCTGCCATGTGTGTACCTTGCATGTTCTTCACATGTACCCAAAAACCTAAAATGCAATTAAAAAATAAATATAAAAAATTATTAAAAAATTATACTTGTGGTTTTACCTTCTTTCTCCTGATCAGTTTTGGTAGAATCAATTACTCATTGCTCAGTTAATTATATTGGCAAGCAACAAGCTAATAGATTTTAAGAGCTTGTTGAAAAGATTAGTTTGAAAGGTTAGTTTTACTTATAAACATAAATGAAAAAAATCGTTGATACACTGTGTACAACTGGAATATTAAGGATAGTATGCTGTGGTTAATTAGTATTGTTTCAAAAACGCAAGGTATTTTAATATGGGAAAATGTGTTACCATATAATTCAGCATACAGAAAGGTCAAAGAAGGAAAAGTAATGATTGTAATATGTACTTAAATTATACTTAAGAAATTTAAACACTTATTTCTATATTTTAAAATGTAGTAAACTAGGAATAGAAAATATTTTCTCAAGACGGTAAAGAATATTTATCTGAAACCAACAGCTTATACTTTTTATATGTAAGAATGAAGCATATAGCCCTGAAGAATGGCTTTCATTTAGGTGAACACATTTCCTATCCGCAGAAAGTGAATTCCTTGAAAGTAGGGATTAAGTGATACCCATGTAGTAGATATTTGATAAATGTTTGTTCAGTCAGGCATGGTAGCTCATGACTGCAATACCAGCTACTTGGGAGGCTGAGGCAGGAGGATTGCTTGAGGCTAGGAGTTCAAGACCAGCCTGGGCAACACAGCATCCAAGATTTAAAAACTTATACATTTGTTGAATGAACTGTATAATCCTACTTTTTACAGATGAGGACACTGAGATGTGCAGAGAGAAAGTAATTTTCTTAAGTTCATACAGAGCGTTGTTTTGCTGCAGTGCTAGGGTTTTTTTTTGTTGTTGTTTTTCTTTTAAGATGGAGTCTTGCCCTGTCACCAGGCTGGAGTGCAGTGGCACGATCTCAGCTCACTGCAACCTCTGTCTCCTGGGTTCAAGCGATTCTCTTGCCTCAGCCCCCTGAGTAGCTGGGAGATATACATGTCATCATGTGTAGCCACCACGCCCAGCTAATTTTTGTAATTTTGGTAGAGACGGGGTATCACCATGTTGGCCAGGATGGTCTTGATCTCTTGACCTTGTGATCTGCCCACCTCGGCCTCCCAAAGTGCTGGGATTACAGGCGGGAGCCACTGTGCCAGCCAGTGCTAGGTTTTTACTTAGGCAGTTTGATTCCGGTTTCCACAACATATACCTCTATGCTACATAATCTCTAGTGGTAATAGATATGAGTGATACACACCTACCCCATAAGGTTATAGTGAGGATTATACAAAGTAATACTCTGTAAAGTACCCAGAAAGGATTCTGGTGTACACTAACTATGTATGAGTTTTAGCAATTATTATAATTTTTTATATTTTAATTTAGCCATTTTTCTGATGGGAAAAAATCTTTTAGATCCTCTCATAGAACATGTTGGTGTCATTTTCAATTTTAATAAGCGTTGCCTATATCTTTATTTAAATAATTATGTAAAATTATTAAGCATGACAAGGCAAAGGGCAAATTGTAATCTATGCCCCTACAGACCACATTCTGGGTTGCCCACCCCTTACTCACTAACCTTCAGATAACAACCAGAAGTGAATCTATCTAAGTGAAAATCATTCATCCAACATTTATTCTTCTCATTCACATGGATGGCTCATAAGGGACGTTGCACTAAAACTTTTCTCATGTTTAGTTGTAATTCTTTAGGGTTCTCAGTGACAGCTGAACTAGAAGGTGTACTGGCCTGCAGAAATTTAGAAAAGTGTGCTGACCTCATAAAGTTCAGCTGGACACCAGGGTGTAGGCTAACCTGTCCCAGACCTGTTCTAAATGGGAGGAAACTTTCAAAATGATTTCAAAGTTAAAACATCTCTCAATGTGATATACCATGCAATCTCCTGTCACAATAATAACACCCGTTGCATAGTATCCTTTACAAAATGATCTGAAGGGGAGATGTTTGTCTTTGGTGAGAAGTGTCATGGGGGATAATAATAGAATTAATTTTGGTCTTCTTTTTTTGACCATCTTTGGTCTTAACACCATCAAGTTCTATTTTTCAATCAATCGAGACATTCTAGCCCTTCTCCAACATTTTATTTTTAAAATCTTTTTTTTTTTTAAGACCCAGTCTCGCTGTCACCTAGGCAGGAGTGGTGGCACAATCTTAGTTCACTGAAGCCTGGAAGCCTTGAATTCCTGTGCTCAAACTCAAATTCTCCCACTTCAGCCTCCTGCACAGGTAGAAGCACAAGTACATACAACCATGCCCAGCCAATTTAAATTGTTTTTGTTGTTGTTGTTAGAGATGAGGTCTTGCTATATACCCCAGACTGGTCTTGCACTCATGGTCTCAAGTGATTCTCCTCCCTCTCCATCCCAAAGTGCTGGGATCCTCCTGCCTCTCCCTCCCAAAGTGCTGGGATTACAGACAGAAGCCACTGTGCTCAGCCTAAAAATCTCTCAGTATTACATAAACAACATATGTGCATTTTATACAGCTGGAAAATATAAGTGAACAAAAACAACAAAATAAAAACGTCATGTTTCCACCACCAGAGATTAGCACTCTTAGCATCTTAGTGCTTATTCTTTTATATAATATATATGCCATCATGTGTAATGATAAATGACATCTTACTGTGAAAACTGTTGAACCTGCTTTTCCAATCAAGCATCTGTATTTTTATACTTCAATATATTTTCATCTTATCTAAGTATCTATACTATCTTCAAATTTCCCCCACTTGGCCCCAGTAAAATACCGTAGTATTTAAAATTGATGCCTATGCTCACAATTAGCAGCATTTATTAATCCAAAACCCTAATATTTGTAGATTTTCTCTAGGGAGGTGAGGCTCCTCCCTAGGGTACCTTGAATGCAGCAGGTGGAGAAATGTCTTCTGAAGCACATGACAGGAGAACGATGGTACAAATGGAATGGATTAAAAGTCACTTTGGGTTTCAGCTTCATGTGTATTCCAGATTAGAATTCAGGGACAAAGGAACAGATTTCTTCAATCTTCTCTCTTCAGCTTGAGCACTGGGCCCCCATATAGTTACTATTCAGTTTCTCATTGACAGAAAACTGGTAAAATTTAGATATTTGTTTTTGGGGTGCAATAATTTGTTGTGGGCAACTTGTCCTGTCTGCATATAGTTACCACCTTATTTTTGAGTGACTTCAGGAAAGAAAAATGTGCTCTGAGGCCACCTTGGCATAATATTCAAAAGAAATCCTTAGGACCTTCACCTCTATCCACCGTCAGATTCTGCAGGATTCTTTAGAACTGCATAGGCCTCAAAGGACTTGACCCATTTGGGTAAAAGCATCATCATCTTCCAAGATGCTCTGATAAATCAGAGGTTAAATGGAAGGCATAAAGGAAGTATTAGTAGAGGTGAAAAACATAATAAAATAATACAAGACTATGGGGGAAATTTAATAAGACTTAAAATTTTGCTTATACAAAAAATTTTTTAAATATCACTGTATAAAAAGTTGATAGGATGCTACCAGCTAATTGGACTTCAGGGAGACTGAAGTCACTAATTCAAGGTTGGTTAAAAGTCAGTCTCCTTGGAAATTAAAATAAGATTTTTACACTGTAGGTTTTTCTCTTTATGCAGCATAAGAAGTTCAAAATTTTTTATATCATCGTCTTCAGGCAAAGTATACTGTATGTACCCATATGGTTATAGTAACACAGTAAGCATCTATTTTAGGAAGGGGTGGCTGAGTTTTCTTCTAGAGAAACTGCTTGCTTGACAGCAGGACTTCTGTGTAAGATTTTGGGAAAACATGCTGTTTTCTATGATGAGAAGTCCTACATTTCTTAATGAATTCAGCTCCGATGGACTTCCCATGTGGCTTAGTGCAGCTCGCACTGGAGCTTCATATAGGGGCTCAGGTGTTAGCCACCAGATGGAAAATTCTCTCACCATAAATTAAGAAAAATACTTTTTTTTAAAAAAAGCTTGATGTAAGTGTGTATTTCACTGTTCCACTTTCATTTCTGACATCAGAAAATCTTTGTCATCATTGCCAGTCCTAAGTAAGGAAGAAATTGAGGCCAGGAAGTAAAACATTAACTCATTATTTAAATACCATCCTTTCTTAACTAACATCACTTCAATGAATGTGACAGATTGAGTGATATGATGGATTTTAAAATGTCCTTATTATTCTGTGTATTACTTTTGGAAATGGCATTTTAAAAATTAGATATTTAGTGATGGCATTGACTGGATATTTTCTGTTTGGCACTGTGCTTACATAGTCTCAAACTGTTTTCACTGGCTGATTAGTCACTAGTGATTTGTTTGACAGAGAAGACATGTGGAACAAGAGCTCAGAGAAACTGTAGGACTCAGAAAAGCTCTGCATTTTGCCCTTCAGCTTTCTCTCCATCTTAGAGAGAAAAGGAAGAACATGAAAATTTGAGTTCTAGCACAGTTGCTTCAGGGACTAATTAAAGTTACTAAGTTCACTTGATAGAGAAGATGGCTGGACCTCTTTTGTTTTTCAGCACAAATCAGCAATACGGTGAGCATTAAAAAAAAAACAAAACTATATATATATACGTATATGGTATATATATATATGTATATATATACGTATACATATATACGTATGTATATATATACGTATATATATATACCATATACGTATATATATATACCATATACGTATATATATATACATATATACGTATATATATACGTATATATATATATACATATATACGTATATATATACATACGTATATATGTATATGTATACATACGTATATATGTATATGTATATATATACGTATATATATAGTGTTTTGTTTTGTTTTGTTTTGTTTGCCCCCCCCCCCCCCCACACAGAGGCAATCTTGCTATGTTGCCCAGGCTGATCTTGAACTCCTAGTCTCAAGTGATCCTCCTGACTCAGCCTCCCAAAGTGCTGGGATTACAGGCATGAGCCATCATGCCTATCCAGTGGTCAGCATTTTTATTAGATAAGATACGCTTCCCTTCTTCAGTATGGAAGTGAGTCTGAAAACTCCCTGGCGACCATGTGGTGACATCAGGCTGAGTAAGACTGAGTTTTCTATAAGTGCTTTGGTGGATATTAAGAGAGTTAGGCAGACATGTCCTGATTTATTATTGCATTTTTTAATAAAAAAGTAAAAACTATTTCTTTTGGAATCAACTTGCCCTTACATGTCACACCCATCTACAGAAAAGTCAGGTAAAGAATATTCATTTGTTCATTCATTCATCTAGTCATTCAGTAACAGTTAAGAATTTACTGTCTATCAGATACTATACTAGACCTTCAAGGAATATACAGATGCATCTTACTTCTAAAGAGCAAGTAAATTGAGACATTTAATTTGAATCTAAGGAAACGCTGCTGTGTAGTTATAGCGCTCAAATATGTGTACTCAGAGAAGAACTCAATGGTAATAAGGACTTTGGGGTTATTTTGCAGAAGATATATGGACATCTATGTGATTGCCTAGGGTTAAGAGTACAGAGGTGAGAAGAGAAGACAGACTCCGGATTGGAGAATACCTGTCTTTATTGGAATGGAAAGAGTAAAGGTACTGCCAAAAACACAGAGTAGGAGGAAAAGAAACAAGATTTTAGGGCCATGGAAATGAAAAGAAAGACTATGCCAAGGAGCCAATAATGACAAAAATAAGAGAGAGCAAAGATAAGGAACAAGAATTGACCATGGGATTTGATGATTTATAGGTAGTTATCATCATCATAATCATTATTATCATTTTTTTGTTATTACCGATGCTGTTTTATTTTCATAGGCTGAGTTCCTGGGAGCAAAACAAGTCCAGGGTAATTCTATTTTTTATGCTCTCTGCCACATATTGGCATATTACTTCCCGAAGAACTTTACTAATTTAAATGCTGCCAACAGTGTATGAAAGTGCCTTAGCCACACTGAGTGTTAGCATTACAAATAAGAGATTTGTTAACTACTGCCTTCCAAATATTTATTGGACATCTCTTTCTTATAGCCAAAGACTAGAAACAGTAAAAAAATAACAAAACAACAAGAACAAAAAACCAACAACAACAACAAAAAACACTCTTACGGAAATAATTCTAAGGCATTCTGCTCTAAAGCCTAATAAAGATGGAAAAAAGAATGGAAACTACCAACTTGCTTTAGGTAAAAGCTGAACAGGAAGAAATTACCTACTTATCAGAGTGCAGGGTATATGCAACACAGACATATGTCTTTTACTACTAAGTTATACTTTCAACCCATAGCCAAGGATTTTTTTAAATTTTCACTTCTTTCTGTCTAATAAACTGAAACTGAGCAAATAAAATTGAGCCAATGAAAGGGGAATTTTATAAGAAACTACAAAGCAATGAATCAGTAAAAGGTTTAAAATATGAAGTTCTGTTTGTCTCTTAGTAGGTTACTTCGGGTTTGAAGAATTTTGATGTTTGTCTATTCGTTTTTAAAAAATATTGAAAAACAAATTGACCCACAAATTATAAATTACTATATGGTAGGCATTTTTGGATAAGATGCCAGAGGCTACAATATCTAGTATGTTCAAGATCTAATAAGCGAGTGATTATTTTCCATGTTGGGAAACTTCTGTATTTTGAAAAAAGTTAGGAAATGTGACCTTAATTGGCATGTCCAAAACTGCCAATCCAACCCTGGGAACATAGAACCATAACAGTGCCTCTGAGTCCAGAGTAGGTACAGAATTATTGGGCTATTTAGTATCTGAACACATAACAGGGGTCCTATAAAATGAAGATCAGAGATCCCACTTAGAAAGACCCTCAGAAAGTTAACTTAAGAAATCAGTCAAAACTAATCAGAGCAGCCAAATGCAGCTCATGAAAATAAGCAAACAAACAACACCAGGTTGGTTCCCCAGTAGGGAATACTAGACAAAAATTTAATTGACATAGTTAAGGAAAGATTGTGTCAAACAACAAGGGCTAGTTTGGTCATCCCAGGAACTCCAGAAAGGGGAGACTTGGGTAGCAGCGAGGATGATGTCTGGTCTTGGGGAAAGATGAGGACATGGTGGGGGAGGGCAGGAGAAGCTGTCGCAGTTAAACGTTCAGCATCACCTACTCTAGTCCCAGAGATACTCCTGTACATCTGCCTTCTCTTCAAGGAGAGAAGACTTTGTCAGGCTTATGTATTTTTCTGCCTGGTTATTATTCTCACAACAAATTACTAAGTTGGCATCTAAAATATAGCAGTCTTATAAGACCTGGTAGACTAACTCAGCCACCTAAGTCCCATAAACTAAGCACTGATGAAAATGAATTTAGGCCCAAATCCTACCTCTTCCTTCAAGACCAGTTCAAATGGAATCTCTGATCTTTTCAGAGGAAGTGTGTCTCCTGCTGTGGCTTCCAAAGGATGATGAAAATGCAGTCCAATGCCTGGCTGACTGGCATGGAGCAAACATGAAGTGAAGGGAAATTATAATGATTACTATTCTTAATCTGTTTTTCTTATGGCATTTATTAATATTTCCAGCTCATATTTATTGAAACTTTAAACTGTGCCTGTCTCTGAGCAAGTGATGAGAGCTACTTTCTTCCTTTTATATGTTATTGGTATATTATTAGGCATAAATATTCATATGTCTCATTTACCAAAATGTAAAATTCTTAAGTGCTAGTTTCATGTCCCTCAGCATATGTATGGTACTGCTTATATGGCAAGTTTTACTTTTGGTCTTGTGCCACTAAACTCTCTCTCTCTCTCTCTCTCTCTCTCTCTCTCTCTCTCTCTCTGTATGTATATATATATACACATACACACACACACCTGTTATGTTTTGTGGGTATTTTTGAGACAGGGTCTTACTCTGTCACCCAGGCTGGAGTGCAGTGGCATGATCTCAGCTCACTGCAACCTCTGCTTCCCAGGCTCAAGCTATCCTCCCACCTCAGCCTCCCTAGTAGCTGGGACCACGAGTGACCGCCACCATACCCGGCTAGTTTCTGTATATTTTTGTAGATGCAGGATTTCACCGTGTCACTCAGGCTGGTCTTGAACTCCTGGGCTTCAGCAGTCTGCCTGTCTCGGCCTCCCAAAGTGCTGGGCTTACAGGCATGAGCCACCATACCAGGCCTAGTTACCTATGTTTTACCTCCTCATAAGAACTGTAGGTTCCTTGAACATTTTTCAACCCTCTGTTACAGTATTTTGTATTTTAAGTTCTTAATAGATGTTTTTTGAATAAGTAAATGAATGTTTTTATAAAAATCTTCTCTCCTTTGCATGCATTGATTGAGCCATTCCAGAAATTACTAAAAATAGAACTAATTATTATAGCAAACAGAGTGATTTCTATATGAAAATAATTTGTGATAGCATATTATGTTCCTATAAATTTACTTAAAATTTCACTACTTCTTTCATTTTATAAAGAAACTACCTGGCAAAATTTCAAACTGACCAGAAGCTGCAGGGAAACCATAATTTTATTTTCAGGGATACAATTACTTGTTAAAATGGCTGGAAAATAAGATCTCTGCCCATTGATTAAATAAAGTATTCTAACTGGAGAAGAAAAAGCTAAAAGGCAGTTGAATAATCATCCTAGATTTTAAAACATCAGGCAGAGAAGAATGTTAAAGGACCTCAAGGCCTGCACCCTCATTTGCTGGGGACAAAAGGAGATTTGCCTGATGACACAGTGGAGCCACATCCAGGACACAGACCTCCCACTCTGGGCCAGGTGCGGTCCTCTCTAAAATGCTGCTGTCCGTGGGGAAGCTGTCCTACACGGTTTACATAGAAGGAATTTGGCGAATGTTTAATACATATTTCTAGGCTATCCCTGGAAATATAAACAACCTTTGCCCATTTTGCATATTGGTTTTAAGTTCCTTTCAAAACCCTTTACATATTGGCATATTCCTTGAAAGGAACCACCCCACAGATAATAATGGGAAAAATGAAAAGATAATAAAACTGTCACACTTGATAGTAGCATCCTTGGCTTCACCCCCTACCCCACAGCTTGTTACTGACAATAACTATGATCTCTTACTGAATAACGTAGGTGTGCCAGGAGGCAAGGCTCTTATTGTGTTACACTCCCACCTTTGTTTTTCTGGCCAAGTAAATGCAAACTCCCCAGTATTAATCTGCGGACTTCTTAATTGGATGATTCTCATAGAATCACTATTTATACTTCTCAAGGGTACAGTGAGTTCAGGTAATCTGTCCAATCAGTATCAGAAGAACCAGACCATCGGGAGCTGCTGGGAGAAGTGGAAAAGGTCACTAAAGTTCAGCCCATCAGAAACCTCAAGGAAAATGGAGGGCAAATAAGCTGTTCCCACTCCTTGCAAAGAAAGCTTCTTACAATCAGCAAGAGCCAGAAGCAGCTCTTTTGTCTACAGCAAAAGAAATGCTCTTAAATTTGATCCTCAGAGATATGTGAACAGCAAGTATGAATTATGTTAACATATTCCATTACTTTAACCATTTGAGCTGAGGTTAAAGAATCAGTGCCCAGAAGCAGAAAGGGCTAATTTTCTTCAGCAGAGAATGAATTCAGAGCAGGGGTTCTCACCCCTGGCTGCATATTAGAATCCCATGGAAAGTTTAAAAAAAATACAGATGCCTGGGTCCAACCCCAGACATTCTGGTTTAATTGGTCTAGAGGTGGCCTAGGCCTAAGGCCAGGCTTGAGCAAATCAGAAGTTTAGAATCAGTGATGCTTTCTACATGCTGACTACTAAAAGCAATAGTCTAGCTCTGTCATTCCCCAAAGGTGGTCCCATGATCACCCTTTTAAACATCACCTGGAAACTTGTTAGAACTACAAGTTCTTGGGCCCCACTCCAGATCTGCTGAATCAGAATTTCTAGGGTTGGGGATCAGCATTCTGTATTTTAATAAGCCTTAATAAGTCATTCCGATGAACATGAAAGTTTGAGAACCACTTGCCTAAATCAAGTTCTTGCTGCTCAGAGTGTGGCCCACAGAGCAGCAACATCTGTATCTCCTGGAGCTTGTCTGAAATGCAGAGTCTTGGGCCACCCCAGACCTACTAAGTCAGACTGCATTTTAGCAGTATTTCCAGGTATCTGTATGTGCATTAAAATTTTAGAAGCACTGGTCTAAGTAACACTGGCCAGTTAGTGTCTCATTGGCCTTCAGTTTTAGTGTTTCAGAGGTTATATGTAAAAAGACAAGAGCACAGCCAGAGCATAGAAGGAAAGCTGTGAATCTGTATTCTGCTACTTCTGCAGGAAGGGTAATATGCGATCTGTCAAATAGGTAAGGATTGACTCAAAAAAACATTAAGAGTAGATAGAGTGGTTGTGGCATAAAAGCAGCTGCTGTTTGCCATATGGCTACTATGTTCTTTATAGGTACATTTGCATTTAATCCTTGTGGAAAACCAGCAAAAGATTCATTCATTCAACAAATAGTATTATATAAGCATATGCCAGATACAGTTCTAGGCGTATCCCCATATTCTAGAGATGTGGTCACCCCTGCCACTAGAGGCTTAAGTCTAAAGTCAGACAACAAACAAAAACAAATAAACTGATATACAAGAAAATCGTAAGTAAAGATAAGCGCCATGAAGGAAATAAAGCAGGGGAAAGGAAGGAAATGAAGAGTGATAAGGAAGTGATACTTGAGATCAGGTGTTGAAGCAGGGAAGCCTCTTTGAGGAGGTAACACTTGAGCCGAGACACAAAAGAAGCAAAGTCATAAGCCTTGCAGATCTTTAAGGGAAGAACATTAAAGAGTGTGCAGAGTTGACATAATATGAGTGAATGAATGGTTAGAGAGAAGTTTGGAAGATTGCTGAAGGCCAGTTCGTAAGTTATCCTATAAGCCACAGTAAGTATTTACAGACATGGAAACTGAGCAGGGCTTCTCAAATATAGGGTGTCCATGGATTGCCTGGGGAACTTGTTAAATTGTAATATAGAGTCAGAAAGTCTGGGGTGGTATGTGAGTTTCTGCATTCCTAATAAACTCCCAGGAGATGCTGATGCTACTGGTCTGTGGGCTACAGAGTAAACAAAAGGATGCAGGGACTGAGAACTTATTAAACAGCATGCTCAATGTCACACAGCTGGTAAGTCACAGAGGCAAGATTTGAATCACAGAAGCCTGATCCCAAAGTCTGTGCTGTCCATTAGTTGGCGTGTGAGATGCACCGGAATCAGTTCTGTGCAGAAAATTTAAAGAGCCTGGCTGAAAAAGGTCCTTGCATGTGCTCTATTTATAGAAGAGTCATTTATCCCCTCTTATTCTGAAGGAGAAATAACAAGGAAAATTGGATGCTTTGGTAACTATTGATACTTTGTGCTATTGCTTGTGCAATGTTTAAAAAAATATAAGATATAATCAGTCCCTGACATCTTAGAAAGAAATGATATTGTTGGTGACCATCTTGGTGTACTATTTATAAATAAGCATAGAAGTACCCATGAATCTCAAAATCCAATGCATTATATTTGCAGTACCTGATCCAAGGAAGCCTAGTTATTCACCAGGCTCTGTAGTCATACCCCTGCTCTGACCCATTTGCAGCCTTGTGTTTAGTTCTTTTCATCACATAGAAGATGCTTGGAGCTCCCAGATGTGGATGGGCTCTGGGGTGTCAGAGATACATGCAGTAGTTTACATGCTCAAATCAATGAGACTTCAATATAAAACCAAGGGTGAGGGTGTGTGTGGAGTTTGAATACATGGCTCTCAACTTTCTTTCATGAAAACAGCCATAGTTCCCAATATTAAACAGATGTTTGCAGGAAAGGATGGCTCCTCACTTTCTCTTGTTGTTCGATAGTCACTGGGGGTGGAGGGGATGGAGAGGGGACATGTTCTGTGTATGTATTGTATATGCTCTTGCCTTGATGAATGACATAGTTTGGTTTGGTTTGTTGCCCTCCCCTTTTGTTAATTCTCTGTGTTCTTTTTCCTTTGTGCTGCACAATTAGGACCCTGCAGTGGGACACAGACCCCTCAGTGCTCCAGCTGCAGTCAGACTCAGAACTTGGGTATATGTCTGCTCTTTTGTTACTCCTTTTATTATTTCTTTGCTACAGTTGTGTTGAAATGCTGGAGCTGTTGTTGCTCTTGTGTTCTCCCCTTTTGCTGAACTTCTGGTTTGATAAGTTCATTTCATTCTGTCAGGTTTCCTTATAAAGCTTTGAATAAAGTCTCTCTTTGTGGAAAACACCACAAAAAGATGGCTTCTGATTTCTCCTTATTAATTCCTATTACTGCAAAACAGCAGTCCCCCAAACAAGAATCAAACATAAACCCACACATTTACTTAAAAGTGGGGCACACAAGTTCTGCAATGGGAGATACGTTTGACGTTATTGTAACCATCCCCCCCTTTACTAACAAGTTGCCTTAGGTTAACTTTTGTCTAAGATCAGTATTAAAATATTGTGTCTTGTTTGTTTACTTTCTTTTCAGTTTTTGGGGAACTCACATTAAGCACTTAATTTGAATTAAGTTTGAATAGTTAAAGATTTCTGTTAAAAAAAAGCAAATTAATTGAATACCTTGATCTAAAGATAATTCAAATACTTGATTTTGAGTAATGTCTCCTATGTCCTAAAGATCATTTTTTTTCAGATGGAAATGTATTATCACAAGTTACAAGAAAATTTCAGAGATGAAGACTTTGAGTTGAATAAAACACACAGACATGTCCTAGAAACTCAGTTTATTTTCATTATAGGATTGGAGTTAGCTGTATTCACACATGAGATTTTCTAGTGGGATGCTTGTATCAGCTGGTCATGCAGCTCAGGAGAACTGATTGTGGATTTCTCTTCTCACTTCACATTCAGTTAAATCCGCTGGAAATCAGCCACAGTGGAAGTATTTACACTACAGAAATTGCCTCCTTTCCTACAAGCAAGTTATTATCCATTTACTGACGCAGCACTGGGTTTCTCTAAGTGAATAGCAAATTCCATAACCACATTTTATGAAACCATTATCTTTTCTTTCTAAATATAAACCGACATATCCCAAACTAGGCATTTATTTATTATTTATTTTGAATTTCTGAGATTCCTGGGCATGTATCTCTGTGGTTCTGTCAGTTTCAGTGCCTACTGTAGGTATAAAAGGTGGTGGAAGGACTATTTGCATGATAGGTTAAATGCCATCTGTCTGTGACCCTTTACATATGCAAAAATTCTTAGCTGATTTATGACAACACTAAGCCAAGAAAATATCCTAACATTTAGATAACTGATGCACTATTTTTTTTTAAGCTTACTAAATTCTTGGCTGTTTAGTTATATGGTTCATTTATGTTATATTTCTATATGTATTTAAATAACCAAGAGATATGGTTTAATAAGACAGCGAATATATAGTAAGTTATAGTTCAGGGGAACTTCAGAATGCAGTTCTTCAAAATTATGTTAAAAAAAAAAGGCGGGGTAGAGAATTGGCAGACTACCCTATGCATTTAAATTAACAGATTTTTAGACAGATTGCAGCAGTGCTAAATTACACTTGCTGATGTGAAATAGTTAAGAATTTTCCCATTTATATCAGTTTTCCAAGCAAAAAATTCACTGTTGACTATGCAGATTAAAACTTGTGACTTATTCTAGGGAGATAGTATATCTGTGGCCCCACCTTACATAGTATATCTGTGGCCCCACCTTACCTGCTGCAATATACTTCAGCGTGAACCCAGTGAGTCGGAGAGAGAAGATAGGAGACTTTCTGTTCACTTTCTAAATATAAACAAATATATCCCAAACTAGGCATGCATTTATTTATTATTCATTTTGAATTCCTGAGATTCCTGGGCATATATCTCTGAGGTTCTATCAATTTCAATGCCTACTGTAGGTGTAAAAGGAGGTTGAAGGACTGTTTGCATGTTAGGTTAAATGCCGTCTGCCTATGTGTGAGTGGCTTATCTTAGAGAGTTTGAAGGTGTTTTCAGAGAATATTTGAGAGATGACATTATTTCAAATATCACCATAATGAAAATTTCTAGATTTTTGTAGAGAGTTTTATTTCGCCTTCTTGAGCTGTGGCATGGGAATGACCATAATCCATAGCTTGATCTGTCACTGAATTTAACACCTTTACTGAAGTATAACTGCCTTTAAATAAACTACACTTTTAAACTATTCAAATTGATGGATTTTGACATGTATACACATCCATGAAATTATCACCACAATCAAGGTAGTGAAAACATTATTCAGCTCCAAGAGTTTCCTCATGCCCCTTTGTAATCTACATTGTTGCTTCTGTCACTATACATTAATTTGCATTTCCTAGATTGTCATATAAATGAAATCATCCAGGAGGTACTCCTTTGACTGACTGACTTCATTCAGAATGATTATTTTGAGATTCATTCAGGTTAAGTGTATATAAACAACTCAATCCTTTTTATTCCTGAGTGGTATTCCATTGCATGGAAATACCACAGTTTGTTTATCCAATCACTTTTTATATACATTGGGTTGTTTACAATTTTTGCCCATTACAAATAGAACTGCCATAAACATTCATGCACAAATACACATATCCTTTCATTTGTTTTGGGTAAATACCTCCCAGTAGAGAGGGTATCTGATGAAATGTCTGCTTAAATCTGTTACTCTTATATATTGTTTTTGAGTTGGGTTGTTTTGTCATAATTGATTTTGAAAGTTCTTCCTAAGTTCTGGATAAAGTGCTTTATCAGGTATATAATTTGTTAATGCTTTCTCTCAGATTGTGACCTGTCATTTTCATTCTCTTAACAGTGTCTTTAAAATAGCAAACCATTTTAATTTTGACAAATTACAATTTACAGATTTGTTCTTTTATGGATCATGCTTTTGTTAACATAATTTCAATTTTTAAGTGATTAGTATCTGGTAGAATACAATTCACCTACGAAATCATTTGGATTTGGAATATTATTGTGAAGAAGGTTTTATTGTTTTGTTTTGTTTTGAGACAGTATCTTGCTTTGTCACCAGCCTGGAGTGCAGTGGTGCGATCTTGACTCACTGCAGCCTCCACCTCCCAGGTTCAAGTGATTCTCAGGCCTCAGCCTCCTGAGTAGCAGAGACTACAGGCGTGTGCCACACACCCGACTAACTTGTATTTTTAATAGAGATGAGGTTTCCCCATGTTGGCCAGGCTGGTTTTGCACTCCTAGCCTCAAGTGATCTGCCCACCTCTCAAAGTGCTAGAATTACAGGCGTAGGCATTCATGCCCAGCCTTGGAGGAGGTTTTAAACTACACATTCAATAACTTTAACAGTGATAGCACTATTGAGGTTATCTATATTTTGCTGATTAGCCCTCAGAGTTTGTGTCTTTCAAGTAATGTGCCTACTTCATCTTCATAGACAAATGTATTGGCCTAAAATTGTGTATAATATTTTCTTATCATCCCTTTAATACCTGCAGAATCTATATATATTTATTCATCTCCTTCCTGACATAGATAAATTTTGTGTTCTCTTTTTTTCCTCTAAGAAGTATGGCTGGAGGTTTATTAATTTTATTGATCTTCTCAAAGATCCAGTATTTGGTTTCAATGATTTTTTTTTCTATTTGCAATTTCATTGATTTTTACTCTGATCTTAATTATTTCTTTTTCTCCTACTTACTTGGTTTTGACTTTGTTTTTTTTTTTTTTTTTTTTTTTTTTTTTCCCCTAGCTTCTTAAAGTGAAAGCAGATGCTATTGATTTTGGATCTTTTCCCATTTCTAATGTAGGTGTTTAGTACTGTAAAAGTCCCCATTGCTTAGTGGTATCTTCCAAATTTGATTTTACTTTTGTCATTTTCATTCAGTTCAAAACACTTTCTCATTTCTCTTTTAATTTATTCTTAAACCAGTGAGTTATTCAGAAGTATGATATTTGGTTTCCAAATATATGGAGACTTTCTAGTGGGCTTTCTGTTATTCATTTCTAATTTAATTCTGCTGTGGTTACAGAACGTAGTTTGTGTTGCTTGTAGCATTTTAAAGTATTGAGACTTATTTTATGGTAGATAGTATGGCCTGTCTTAGTATATGTCCCATGTGTCTTTGAACAGTATATGTATTCTGATGTTGGGTAAAATGTTCTATATGTTTCCATCAGGTCAAGTTGGTTGATTATGTTACATCTTCTATGTCATTTACTAAATTTTTTTGTCCAATGGCTCTATCACTTACTGGGAGAGAAATGTTGAAGTTTGTAATCACAATTTGGAGTTTTTCTTTTTCTCCTTGAAATTCTATCAGTTTTTTTCTTAATACATTTTGCAGTTTTGTGTTAGGTACATAAATATTTAGGATTTCTATGTCTTTTTTGATGAATTGATCTCTTTGCCATTATGAAGTAACGTATGTAATCCCTAGTAATATATTTACCTCTGAAATTTTGTGTGATATTAATATAGCCACTGTAGCTTTCTTTTGACTAGTATAAGCACGATATTTTTTGTTCTTTTACTTTTTTACTTATTCCTCACTTTACATTTAAAGTGCTTTTTTGTAGGCATCATACAATTGAGTGTTGCCTTTTAATCTATTCTTACAGTCTCTGCCTTTTGTGTATTTATATCACTTACATTTAATGTGATTATTAATATGGTTAGATTTAAATGTATAGAATGTTGATATTTGTTCTTTATATATATATATCCATTTTCTTTTTATTGTGCTTCATTTTTTATTTATTGAATTTTCTATGATTCCATGTTACCTTTAGTTTTTTTAATGTACATCTTTAAAATGATATACATTATTTAAGATTATGAGTCATCACAATCAAATATCGAGTGATATTACCACACTTTATGTGCTTTAAGAGCCTTACATTTATATTTCTTCCCTTTTGGCTTTTGTGCTAATGTCATCATAAATTTTACTTTTATATGTTATAAAGCCCATACTACATTATTTTTGTTTAAACAGCCAATTAACTTTGAAATAGATTTAAATAATAAGAAACATTTACCCATGTAGTTAACATTTTTCTGATGTCCTTTATTTCTTTGTGTAGATCTGTATTTCCACCTGGTATCATTTTACTTCTGCCTAGTGGAAATCCCATAACACTTCTTGTAGTGAAAGTCTTACAATAAATGTTTTTTTAATTTTTATGTCAAAATTATATCTTTGTTTTTTAAATGTTTTTTCACTGAACATGAAATTTTTAGATTACAGTAATTTTTGAGGACTTTAAAAATGTTACACTTCATTGTATTTTCAACAATACTGTTTTTTACCAAAATTTTGATGACATCTTTATATTTATTCCTCTGTATGTAACATGTCTTTGTTTCTAACTGCTTTTGTCATGTTTTTCTTTAAACTTAACTTTGAGCAATTTTATTATAATATTTCTTGGTGTCGTTTTCATCATTCTTCTAGTGCTTGGAGTTTATTAAGACTCCTGAATCTGTGGGTTTATAATTTTCAGCAAATTTGGTTAAAAATTTACTATTTATTTTTTCAAACATTTTTTACCCTTTCCCCTTCCTTCTCTGGAGATTCAGATGACATGTATATTAGGCAACTTGTAGTTTTCTCATAGTTCTTTTTTTTTTCACTTATTTTTACTTTTCTTTCTGTGTTTTATATTGGATAATTTCTATTGACATGTTTTTATGTTCACTCATCTTTTGTTTTGTAATTTCTAATCTTCCATGAAGCCTACTTGGTAAATTTTAAATTTCATACATTGTATAGCAGCTGGAAAAGTCAACGTACTAGATGTGTAGTATAATCCCTTCCAGGGAGAATTTGAGAGCTGTGCATTTTTGGTAAAATGAGCTGGCAGGAGGAGTCATGGGAAGAGCCTGCAAGGCCATTCAAAACCACTGCTTTTGTTCTCTGGAGACTCCAAGTGACCAGTGAATATTGGGCCCTATCAGCTCTCCAATTAGGTGGGTTAGTAACCAGACTCCCAAACAGCAGATGAAAAAATCAGGGCATTCATTGTGAGTTCAACTCCTTCCAGGGAGAAGCTAGAGGTTTCGTTTCTTTGCCAGAGTGCGCTGGAGGAAAGAGCTGTGGGAAGTGTCTACATACCCATTTAAACTCCCTGGAGACTAGTAATTGCCTGCTCTGTTGACTTCCAGATACAGGCTAGTTAGAAGCCAGACCCTTGGGCAGCAGCTGGAAAAGTCAGGCGTTTGATGTGCAAGCCAACCCCTTCTAGGAAAAAGCTGGGAGCTGGGCTTTGTCACTTGCTCACTCTGTGCTAAGCCAGTGGGGAGAAGCACGGGAAATGCTTGAGTGCCTGTTTAAAGCTGCCTCTGTTCTTTGCCATTCCAGAGGCTAATAAATGCTGGGCCCCATCAACTTTCAGAGAGAGGCAAGTTAGGAGTCATTTCGCCTGGTAGTGGTTTTTAAAATTGGGGTACTGTATGTATGGTTCAAGCTTTGTACTCCTCAGGGAGAAACTGAGAGATGGAGGTTCTCCCAGTTGTATAGTGCTGGGCTGAGGGTAGGGTTTATGGTGTGAATGAGACTATGTCTCAGCTTTTCTTACCTGTGCTGAAGTGGGAATTTTCTCAGCCTTCCAGTATATAGAAATCTCTCCACTAGTTTCCGCATTTTTCTCAAAGAATGTTGATTCATGTATAGATGTTTATTTGATGCTCTGTGGGTGGAGTGAGAGTTCTCAGCCTCCTATTTTTTTTTTTTTTTTTTTTTTGCTAAAGTCCTCTGCATGTTTGGTAATTTTTGATTTATATTAGACATTGTGAATTTTTTTTTTTTTTTAGGTTTCAGATACTGAATTTCTATAAATTTCTTGTGATTTGTTCTGAGGTATAGTAAATTAACTTTGACCAAGTTTTATATTTTAAGGTCTTGTTTTTAAGATTTTTCAGTTGGGACAGGAGCAGTGCTCAGGGCTAATTCCTGCTACTGAAGTAAGTCCCTTACATGTGTTCTACACATTGCCCCATAAATGTTGAGGTTTTCCAGTCTGACTGGTGTGAACAGAAACTATTCCTGTTCCTGTGTAAAAGCCCAGAACTATTATCTTTAATTGTTTTCAGGTCATTCTTTCCTTGGCGTCAGGTAGTTTCGTCACATAAATGTACTGATCAATGCTAAGCTGAATTCTCAAAGACAACCTTCTGTAGACCTTCTGAATTTTCTTTTGTGCAGATTTATCCTCTTTGCTGTATTATCCTGTGAATTCTAACTGCCTGGTCTCCCTGGACTCTCAACTCTGTCTCTACAACTTAGAGATCTGCTGGATTTCACCTGAGTTTCCTCCCTGCACCATGGCCTGGAAACTCTCTCAATGCTGCTCCTGGGGCAATTGTAGGGCTCCTCTTGTTTGTATCTCTCCCTCGTGTGTCACTGTTCCTCATTGCCTGACCTCTAGTGGCCTGTAAGTTGTTGTTTTAGTCAGCATTCTATATTTTAAATTTCAGGTTTCTGGGTAAATTTGGTCTCTATTACTCCATTTTGGCCAGAAACACAAATGTTGTGTCACTTGATTCTGGCTTGTATGTTAACTATGTGATTAGCAAAACTAATGGCAGCAGAGAGAATAAAAGGGAGATTATATGGCTTTCAGAAAAAATAATATAACTCCAAGAAAATTGTAAACAAAATGAGAAAATAAGTACAACTCAGTTTGTCTTTTTTTTTTTTTTAACCAGGAAAATACATGTAGAAGTAACAAAAATGCTTTGCTTTCTTAGGCCATTATAATAGATTAAATGAATTGAAGTTACTGAAAAAGAAAGATGAAATAACAGGATAAAAAGAGTAAGTTAAAGGATCACAGGAGAGAAAGAACTTGCATAGCTGGAACGTGAATAAATATGTCATTGAAATTTGGAATTGTAGTGGGAAAATTTGAGAGAGGGATTATGTTTAAAATGTTTTTTGATGTGTCTTATGAAGAGAACATAAATACAAGTGTTCCCACGAGATTAGCAGTCTTCCAGAGGATGGGCTAAGAACAACATAAGAAGAGCAGGACTGGGAGAGAAGAAAAGATTCTCAACTTTAAGTAGATATCAATGAGACATAAGGGTATGTTGTGGCCCTACACTCCAAATTATTAAACCTAATACCTTACAGAATATTTATTGGCTCAGAAGCCTCATGATTATATTTTCTTTATGTATTATTATATCAGACTCTTAATAGAGTTTTTAAAAATATTGGGAAGCAAAGAGAATAAAGGAAAACTGTGAAGCTATGAGCAAGGATTTGACTGTTCCTTCACAAAGGAAAGAACCTAGATTTTTTTTCAGTCTTTGACAGGCACTGTCAATGTAATTGTCCATTGGCTTCATCATCCTTGCTGCACAGGCAAAACCAATTCATTGAGACATTGCAATAAAGAATTTAATTGATGAAGGCCAGCTATGCTACACGGGAGACAAAGTTACTACTCAAATCAATCTCCTGCAAAAATCAGAGGCTAGGGTGCTTTAAGGATAGTTTGGTGGGTTGGGAGTAGTGGAATGGGTGCTTCTGATTGGTTGGGGATGCCACCATAGGGATGTGAAAAATGATCCCCAACGACTAAGTCACCTTTCTGGGTGGTGGCCCCAGGACAGACCGGTGGAACCAAGAGTTCAGGGTCTGGGTGGGGCCATCAGGTTGTCAGAAATGCAGAAGCCTAAAAAGACATCTTAAAAGGCCAATCTTAGATTGTACAATAGTGAGTTCGTAAAATTGCAAATCTTATGACCTCCAGAATGATGGCTGGTAATCGTTTATGCCTACATCTTAGCAGATTTCAGGCCCCTCTCATTCTCCTACCCTGATAGCTTTTCATTAGTTTTATAAAGGTAGTCTAATTTTGGGAAATGGCTCTTATCACTTAAACTGTAAACTAAGTTTCTTCCAAAGTAGTTTGGCTCAAGCCCAGGAATAACCAAGTATACTTTGGAGATTAAAGGCAAGATGTTGGTTAGATCAGATCTCTTTCACTGTCATAACTTTTCATGTTACAATTTTTGCAAAGATGGTTTCACTAGTAGGTACTGACCTTTCTCTAAACTGTCTTCTCTGCATTCTTGGCTGAAAGAGAGAATGTGTATTACTCTCGAATCTACCAGGCACTATTCCTAGCTGCTGTGGTGAAATAAAGAGATCACTCTGTCAAGAAGAGAAGTAAAACAAACCAACTATATAAAGGCACGAGAGAAGCATATAATCCTCAAGATGGTGGTAGGAATGACAGAAAAATCTAACAAGGAAAGTTCTAGAGGTCTCTTTATGTTTTAAAGTTATTGCCATTTTCCTAATAGAGCAGTTGTAACCCCATTAGCCTTTAATGAAGGGAGGCCCTCATTTGGCTTATTCTCCAAGCTTTATCAATAATGTTCTTATGCATTATGCTTAGCTATCTGCTTTGAATTAATTTTCAAGGTTTGCCATGTAACAATGCCTGGTGTGTTATTGAATTATGAAGCAAGTTGACAACCTCTGCCTCCTCAGTAACATTCAGTCACACTTTCCACAGAAAGTGAGATATGAAATAGCATCTTGTATTATGTGTGTGTGTATCAAAATGTAGTAGTAAAATGGATTTCAGAATCTATAAGTATAGATTTATATTCTGACCCATGAAGAACTGTTATAAATTTGTTTTAACAGAACCAATCAAAATTCTGTCACAAGAGAGAAAGAAAGCATTTTGCTCACCATTTGTAATAATCATTTATTTGTCCCAAACATTTCTTGAAAAGCTTCTATCAGCCAGCGTTTGTTCTCTGCCTTCAAGAATGTTGAGTAAGCAATTATAGGGCATTTTCCATTCTACACTAGAAACTGGATTTTCAAAAGACAATATTTCTTTTTCATTCCATTTCAGAAAAAATCTAGGTCAGTTGTTAAGGAGGTGTGCTTATACTTTGGTACTCAGTGACTTGAGAAATTCTATAATTGTATAGCTTTATGTTGGTACAGATTCTATGGAAGCTTGTTCATAAGTATCAAGGCAGCAAAAGGTCATTTCTATATATTTTTAATATAATCATTGTCATTTATATATGTTGCAAGAGAAAACTCATTTCTGCACCTTCTGTCCTTATTATTCTGTACTTTCAATTTCCTTTGTAAAATGAGCCCTTAATAGCAGAACCTCTTCCAGTGTTGCCAAGTTCTGTTATAATCATGGTTATTTTGATTCTTCTCTCATCCTAGGAATTTTGTAAGATTTACTTGTGTTATAAAATTAAAGCTAACCCTTTGGCTGTGCCTATTGATTGAGCCAGACTTGACATTTGCTTCTGTTCAGGAAAAATGCTTTTGCTGCCAAACTAATATCTCTGAACAGTAAGAAGCAAATACCATGGAAATGAAATAAATACTTCCTAAAATGATTTTTTAAATGTGAGCATAGAAGAATGGAAGCTCATCCTTCTTGAGGTAGTCAGAAAAGTTCAGCCATCAAGCTGCTTCCCAGTACTTGGAGAAAAACACCCATTCTGAACATAAATGATAAATCAATCTCTCTCTCTCTCTCTCTCTCTCTCTTGCTCTCTCTTCTCTCTCTCTCTCTCTTCCTCTCCTCTCTCTCTCTCTGGGTGTGTGTGTGTGTGTGTATGTGTGTGTGTGTGAGAGAGATGAAGGGAACTGCAAGGCCAGGTTCCTGTCCTCAGTGTGGTGCACCATCCTCACCATTCCTCCATGTGGTATCCCATACCCAACTCAAATCAGTCCTTCAGATGTCACACCTTGATACCTCATTACATTAGAATTCAGTGTTTGAAAAACAAATTAACTCTGTCATTTTAAAATGCCTGTCATATTAGATAAGTTCCTGTGCCATTAGCTTTCTGCATTCTCTTTTCCTATAGATGCAACATTTTCTCTATGACTCCATTGGGTGGCTCCCAGGGACTCATTTTGAATTTTGCCTTCTCTGACCTTTGGTTCTACATTTCTTATGATCAGAAAATCTGCAGCATTCTTTCCATTTCAGTGCTGTCGCCACTTAGTGCTTTCTCATCACCCTGGACCAAGTCTCCACACTTTGTTAGACCATCAGTCACAAATCTTTTCTCTGGTTGCTCCCTTTGAATTGTTTATCCTGGATTCGGTTTTGTTCCTGAACCTACCTACCCATCCGCCTTTGCTTGTAGATTCTTTCTCAATTCCATTTTCTCCACGCTCAGCATCTAAGGTCCACTTACTTTCTACACCCAACATTGACCCCTCATTTGTCAGAGACGGGTTTAGAGTTCATTTTTTACATAGTTTCTATACAAACATGTTTTAAATGTTGTCTTGCAGCTGTCAATTTATTACCCAGTAACTTTTAATAACTCCTCACTGTCTACAGCACAAAGTCCAAATTCTTTAACCTGATACTTAAAACCCTCTACTAATCTGGCTTCAATATACGTCTCTAAATTTGTTTCTTCTTGCTCTCAAATCAAAACTTCTATTCTGAAAAACTTGTTTCCCAGACTGTATAAAATGTGAAATCGGTCTCCAGATCTTTGTATATGCTGGGCGATCTCCCTAGGATATTTTCCCCATTCTTTTCCACTTAACTGAGCCCTGCCCATCCTTGAAATTCACACCACAGCTTCTATTCTCTGTGAAATTCTATTTCATTTATCCACAGTAATCCACCCATTATACTCTCCTGTCTTTACTTATTATATGACTCACTCATGTTGGTTCTTATCATTTGCTACCTTTTCTTCTTTTAATTTTATTTTTAATTTATGAATAAAATTGTATTTATCATGTACAACATAATGTTTTGAAGTATATATGCATTGTGGAATAACTAAATATAGCTAATTAGCATATGCATTACCTTACATAGTTATCATATTTATGGTGAGAACACTTAACATCCACCATATTACCATTTTTCAGTAACACAATACAAATGGTCCCTGACTTATACTAGTGTTTGACTTATGTTTTTTTGTTTTGTTTTGTTTTTGTTTTTTAACTTTACAATGGGTGTACTGGGATGTAATCCAATTTTAAGTCGAGAAACATCTGTACATTGTTATTACCTATAGTTACCATGTTGTACAATAGGTCGCTTGAACTTCTCCCATATAACTGAAATTTTGTATCCTTTGACCAACGTCTCCCATCTTTCCCTCCTCAACTGCCCCAGCCCCGGTAACCTTACCTACATACTCTCTACTTTATGACAGCAACTTTTTAAGATTCCTCATGAATGAGTTCATACAGTACTTGTTCTGTACCTGGCTTATTTCACTTAATAAAATGCCCTCCAGGTTCATCTATATTGTTGCAAATGACAGAAATTTCCTTTTTATGGCTGAATAGTATTCCATTGTATAAACCACATTTTCGTTGTCTGTTCATCTTTTGATAAACACATAGGTTGATCTCATATCTTGGCTATTGTGAATGATGCTGCAATGAACATGGCAGTGCAAATACCTCTCTGGCATATTCATTTTATTTTCTCTGGATGTTTATCTAGTAGTGGGATTGCTGGATCATATGGAAGTTCTGTTTTTAATTTTTTGAGTAACCTTTATATTGTTTTCCATAATGGCTATACTAATGTACGTTACCACCAACTGTGTGCAAGGGTTCCCTTTTCTCCACAATCTTGCCAGTATTTGTTGTCTTTTGTCCTTCTGATAATAGCCATTCTAACAGGTATAGGGTGATAGCTCATGTGGTTTTAATTTGCATTTCCCTGATGATTAATGATGTTGAACATTTTTCAGATACCTGTTGACCATCTGTATGTCTTCTTTAAAGAGACATAAAGATTCTTTGCCCATTTTCAAAATCTGGTTATTTGTTTTCTTGCTATTAAAATGAGTTACTTATATATTTTGGATATTACACCTTAATCAGATGTAAGTTTGCAAATATTTTCTCCCATTGTGTACATCGTCTCTTTACTCTGTTGATTGTTTCTTTTTCTGTGTAAATTTTTAGTTTGAAGTAACTCCATTTGTCTGTTTTTGCTTTTGCAGCATGTACGTTTTTCTCAAAAATCCTTGTCCAGAACAATGTCATGGAGCTTTCCTGTTAGGTTTTCTTATAGTAGTTTTGTGTTTTACAATTGAATCTTTAATCAATTTTGAAGGGATTTTTTTTGTTATGGTATAAGATAAAGGTCTAAATTTATTCTTCTGCATGTGGATATTCAGTTTTTCCAACACCATTTGCTGAAAAGACTATTCTTTCTCTAAGTCTGTCCTTGTCACCTGCATAAAAAATCGGTTGGCTATAAATGCATAGATTTATTTCTGGGCTCTCTATTCTGTTCCATTGGTCTATATGTATATTTTTATGCCAGTACCATGCTGTTCTGATTACTTAAGGTTTGTAGTATATTTTGAAGTCAGATAGTGTGATGCCTCTAGCTTTGTTCTTTTTACTCAATATGGCTGTTTGGAGTCTTTTGTGGTTTCCTATGAATTTTATGATTGTTTTTTTCTAGTTCTGTAAAAAATTTCATTGGTATTTTGATAGAGGTTACATTTAATTTTTAGATCACTTTGAGTAGTATGGACATTTTGACAATATTAATTCTTCCGATCCATAAACATGGAATAGCTATCAATTTATTTGTGTCTTCTTCAATTTCTCTCATCAGTGTTTTATAGTTTTCAGTATAGAGATCTTTTACCTTTGTTAGATTTATTCCTAAGTGTTGTATTATTTTAGTCTCTATTGTAAATTGTTTTCTTGATTTTTTTTCCTTTACTCAGTCTACTGGTAGTGTATAGAAATGCTAATTTTTATATATTGATTTTGTATCCTACAACTTTACGGCATTTGTTTGTTATTTCTAAAGGATTTTTGGTGAAGTCTTTAGGGTTTTCTATATAAAAGATTATGTTGTCTGCAAATAGGTGCAATTTAGCTTCTTTTTTTCAGATTTGGAAAATTTCATTTATTTCTCTTGCCTAATTGTTTTGCTAGGACTTCCAGGACTATGTTGAATAGAAGTAGAAAAGGTGCACATCTTTGCCTTGTACCAGATCTTTGAGGAAAAGCTTCCAACTTTTCCCTGTTGAGTATGCTGTTTGCTGTGAGTTTGTAATAAATGGCCTTTATTATGTGGAGGTGCATTCCTTCTATACCTAATTTATTGAGGGTTTTTTTTTTTTTTTTATCATGAAAGGGTGTTGAATTTTGCCAACTGCTTTTTTGCATGTATTGGAATGATCATAAAAGTTTTTGTCCTTTATCCTGTTAATGTAATGTATTACATTTATGGTAGTCCTCTCTTCTATGTAGAAGATATGCTTCAAGACTGTCAATGAATGCCTGAAACCCTGGATAGTACTGAGCCTGATTACCAATCAGATCATGTTTCTGTTCATATTTGCCTGCTACATACACAAATGTAATGGCTTGGCTTTTTCATCTTAACTTAGCACGTAGCATGCACTGTGGCCACAGCTTTTGAAGTTTAAGGTCTTTCAGCAAAGTGAGCATGAGTTTCCTTTTCCTTCTTCACAATTTCACAGATAGAAGATTCATTCTTACTGTAGACCTTAACAACCTCACCATGTAATTTTTTCTTTCCTTATTGAAAACGTACCTTTTTACATAAATGAAACATTTTTACAGCTTCTCTTTGACATATCCAAATTGCCAGCATCACTACTCTTGTGCTTTGGGGCCATTATTAAGTAAAATAAGGGTTATTTGAACATAAGAACTGTAATATCACAACTTTTTTTTTCCTTGAGATGGGGTCTCGTTCTGCCATCCAGGCTGGAGTGCAGTGTTGTGAATGCACCTCACTGCAGCCTTGACTTTCTGTGATCCTCCTGCGTCAGCCTCCCATGCAGCTGGTATCACAGGCACACCCACCACACCTGGCTAATTTTATGATTTTTTGTACAAAGAGATCTCACTTTGTTGCCCAGGCTAGTCTCAAACTCCTGGGCTCAAGCAATCCTACAGCCTTGGGGTCCCAAAGTATTGGGATTACAGATATGAGCTACCATGCCTGGCCAATACTGCAACATTTTATCTGATAACTGAGATGAATACTACTGACTCATTTGTGGGTAGCATATACAGCATGGATATGCTAGACAAAGGGGTGATTGCTGTCCCAGGCAGGATGAAGTAGGACAGAGGAGGATTTTATCATGCTACTCAGAACAGGGTGCAATTTAAAACTTGTGAATTACTTCTGGAATTTTATGTTTAATATTTTTGGATATTCAGTGGGTAACTGAAACTGTGGAAAGCAAAACCTTGGTTAAGGAGGGACTACTATATTGATTTGCATATGTGAGACTATCTTTGCATCTCTGGGATGAATCACACTTAATCATGGTGAATGGTCTTTATAGTGTGCTATTGAATTTGATTTGATAGTATTTTGTTAAGGATTTTTGCATCTCTGTTCATCAGAGATATTTGACTATAGTGTTCTTTTTTAATAATATTCTTATCCGGCTTTGGCATCAGGGTAATGCTGGCTTCATAAAATGAGTATGGAAGCATCCCTCCTTTTCAGTTTTTTGTAACAGAGAAAAAAATCGTATTAGTTTTTCTTTAAATGTTTGCTAGAATTCAGCAGTGAAGCTACAAGCCTTGGGCTTTTCTTTGATTGGAGACTTCTTTATTACAGACTCACTCTCTCTACGCATTATTGGCCTCTTCTGATTTTCTGTTTCTTCATAATTAATTTTTTGGTAGACAGTATATGTTAAGGAATTTATCTATTTCTTTTAGATTATACCATTTGTTGTCATATAATTGTCATAGTAGTCCCTTATGATGCTTTGTATTTATGTTGTGCCACTTATATCTTCTTTAATATTTCTGATTTTATTTATTGAGTCTTCTCTTTTTTCCTTAGTTAGCTCAGCTAAAAGTTTGTCAATTTTATCTTTTCAAAAAATTTTTCTTGGTTTCATTGATCTTTTGTATTGTTTTTCTAGTCTTTATTTTTTCTTCTCTAATTTTTATTTTTTTTATTTTTTTGAGGTGGAGTTTCACTTTGTTGCCCTGGTTGGAGTGTAGTCGTGTGATCTTGGCTCACTGCAACCTCCACCTCCTAATAACTTATTTTATATTTCTGATTTTATTTATTGAGTCTTCTTTTTTTTTTCTTAGCCCAACTAAAAGTTTGTCAATTTTGTTTATCTTTTCAAAAAAATAATTTTCATTTCATTGATCTTTTGTATTGTTTTTCTAGTCTTTATTTTTCTTCTCTAATTTTCTTTTCTTTCTTTTTTTTTTTGGAGACAGAGTTTCACTCTTTCACCCAGGCTGGAGTGCAGTAACACTATCTCGGCTCACTGCAACCTCTGCCTCCTAAGGTCAAGCAATTCTGCCTGGGATTTCTGAGGAGCTGGGATTACAGGTGCCTGCCACCATGCCCAGCTGATTTTTGAGTTATTAGTAGAGACAGGGTTTCACCATGTTGGCCGGGCTGGTGTTGAACTCCTAACCTCAGGTTATCTACTGGCCTCAGCCTCCCAAAGTACTCAGATTATAGGTATGAGCTGCCATGCTTGGCCTCTTCTCTAATTTTTATTTCCTTCTATTAACTTTGAGCTTTATTTGTTCTTGTTTTTCTAGTTCCTTAAGGTGAAACATTAGATTAATATCTTTCTTCTTTCCTGGTATATATATTTATTGCTATAAACTTTCATTTTGGAACTCCTTTCACTGTATTCCATAAGCTTTTCTATGTTGTCTTGCCATTTCTCAAGAAATTTTTAGATTTCTCTTCCAATTTCTTTTTTGACCCAGTGGCTGCTCAGGAGGGTATTGTTTAATTTCATTGTATTTGTGAATTTTCTGAAATGCCTCCTATTATTGACTTCTAGCTTTATATCATTGTGATCAGATAAGATACTTTTGATAAGAATTTAGTCTTTTTAGATGCTATAGTTTAAATGTTTGTCTCCTAAACTCATGTTGAAATTTAATTGCCATTGTGACAGTATTAAGAAGTAAGATCTTTAAGAGATCATTAGGTAATGAGAACCTTTTACTCATGAATAGGTTAATGCCATTATCATGAGAGTGGGTTATAATAATAAGAGTGGATTCCTTGTAAAAGGACAGGTTCAGCTCCCTTTTGTCTCTCTTGCCCTCATCTTGCCCTTCTACCAGGGGATGACATGGCAAGAAAGCTCTTGCCATATTTGAATCATCTTGCCATGATTCTCAATCTTAGACATCCCAGCATCCAGAACTGTGAGCCAATAAGTTGCTGTTCATTATGTATTAGCCAGTTTGTGGCATTCTGTTATACTAGCACAAAATAAACTAAGACATTAGATTTGTTAAGACTTTTTTTGTGGCCTAACACATGATCTGTTCTAGAAAATGTTCCATGTGCAGTTGAGAAGAATGTATATTCAACAGCTCATGGATGGAATGTTCTGTTTATGTCTGCTAGGTCTATTTGGTCTATAGTGTAGTTTAAACCTTATGTGTCCTTATTGATTTTCTGTCTGGATGATCTGTCCAATGCTGAAAGTGGGATGTTGAAGTTTCCTACTATTATTATAGTGCAGTCTGTCTCTCCTTTAAGCTCTATTAATATTTGCTTTCTATATGTAAATATTCCCATGTTAGGTCCATATATAGTTATAATTGTTACGAATATTATAACTGTGGAATTGACTCCTTTACCCTTACACAATGACCTTCTTTGTCCCTTTTTACATTTTTGACTTAAAGTTTGTTTTAAAATATCTAACATATATAGGTACTCTTCCCTCTTTTGGTTTATATTTGCATATATATTTTTTTCATCTCTTCACTTTCAGTCCATACATCCCCTTACAAGTGAAGTGAGTCTCTTGTAGGCAGCATATTTTTATCCATTCAGCCACTTATATCTTTTGATTAGAGAATTTAATCCATTTATATTCAAGATAATAATTGATAAGTAAAAATATTCTACTACCATTTTGTTAATTATTTTTTACTTGCTTTGTAGACCCTTTGTTCTTTTCTCCCTGTCTTGCTGTATTCCTTTGTGGTTAAGTGACTTTCTCTGGTGGGGTTTTGATTTCATGCGTTTTACTTTTTGTGTCTATACTATAGGTTTTGCTTTGTGGTTACCATGAGGCTTACAGCAAACATAAGTACAGATGGTTATATTAAGCTGATAGCAACTTAATTTTGATTGCAAGAAGAAAACTCTGTATACTTTTACTTCACTCTCCCTCCAAATATGGAATTTATGTCACAATGTGTATTTTCTTATGTTGCCTATTTCTTAACAAATTATTGTTGCTCTTGTTATTTTTAATAGCTTTGTCTTTTAACCTTCTTGTTAAAAATGTTAGTGATTTACAAACCACCACTGTAGTATTAGATTACTCTGAATTTGACAGTTCACCTACATTTAAGAGTGAGTTTCATAATTTTAGATATTTTTGTGTTATTCATGTTAAAATAAAAATTTTTACACAAATTAAATTTAATACAGTTTAATTAAGCAAAGAACAATTCACAAATAAGGCAGCCCCCCCCCGAACCAGAATCGATTCAGAGCAACTTCATGTTGCTGCATGGTTGGAGAGGATTTATGAACAGAAAAAAAAAAGGTGATGTACGGATAATGGAAGTGAGGTAAAGAAACAGATGAATTGGTTGCAGATCAGCATGCCATAATTGAGCACAGTATAAACAGTTGGCCACTTTTTTTTAGCCAAAGCTTGGTGATAGGTACAAGAGTATGTTACAGTCTGTTTACACATCCACATAGGTTACAGTTCACTATGTATGAAGAAACCATTAGGCAGAACTTAAAATATATAAGGAGGCAGCTTTAGGCTAAACTTAATTTTATTTTCATTAGCATCCTTTTCTGTCAGCTTGAAGAACTCCCTTCAGTTTTTCTTGTAAAATAGGTCGGATGGTGATGAACTCCAGTTTTTGTTGGAGAAAACTTTTATCTATACTTCATTTCTGAAGGACAGTTTTGCTGGATAGAGTATTCTTGGTTGGCAGGGATTTTTTTCACTTTCATACTTTGAATGTATCATCCCACTCTTTCCTGATCTGTAAGATTTCTGCTGAGAAATTTGCTGGTAATCATATTTGAAATCCTTTATATGTTAATTCCTTCCCTTTCTGTTTTCAGAATCCTTTCTTTGTCTTTTGTTTTTGACAGTTTGATTATACAATTACTTTGAGTAGCTTTGTTTGAATTGAATCTGATTGGAGACCATTGATCTTCCTGTACCTGGATATTTACATTTTTCTCCAAATTTGGAAAATTTTCTGCTGTTAAAGTCATGTGTTGCTTAATGATGGATATATGTCCTGAGAAATGCATTGTTTGGTGACTTTGTCATTGAGAAAACATCATAGAATGTACTTAACACAAACATTGATGGTATATAGCCTATGATGCTCCTAGGCAATAGGGCATAGCCTGTTGCTCTTAGGCTACAAACCTGCATGACGTGTTACTATACTGAATACTATAGGCAGTTGTAGCACAATGGTAAATATGTGTGTATCTTAATTATATCTAAACATGGAAAAAGTACAGTAAAAATATGGCATAAAAGATAAAAAATGATACACCTATATAGGGAACTTACCATGAATGGAGTTTACAGGACTGGAAGTTGCTCTGGGTGAATTACTGAGCGAGTGGTAAGTGGATGTGAAGGTTTAGGATATTACTGTACACCACAGACTTTACAGACACTACACTTAGGCTTTATTAAACTTATAATTTTCTTCTTTCTTCAAAAGTAAATTAACCTTAGTTTACAGTAACTTTTTTACTTTATAAACCTTGTAATCTTTTTAGCTTATTGACTCTTTTGTAATAACATTTTGCTTTAGACACAAATATATTCTACAACAGTACAAAAATTATTTTTAATATTCTTATTCTATAAGCTTTTTCTATTTAACTTTTTTTTTTTTACTTTTTAAACTTTTTTGTTAAGAACTATGACACAAACATGCACATTAACCTAAGCATACACAGTGTGAGGGTCATTAATTTCACTATCTTTCACCTCCACATTTTGTCTCACTGGACAGTCTTCAGGTACAATAATACACATGATATTCTATAATATTCTATGATAACAATGCCTTCTTTTGGAATACCTCCTGAAGGACCTGCCTGAGGCTATTTATTAGAGGTGTCATCCTTTTCAGAAATATGTCAATGGCAGTTTCTTTTTTTCATCATGCATTCGCTTGTAAGCAGATAATGTACTACAGACATAGTCCTTTCTGTTAATGAAAACGTTTTGGTGTTGAGGTTCATTTTCAAAACTTTTAATGTTGTTGAAGTCTGAAAAATATTTTTGTAAACCTTTCACTGTGAATTTTCTTGTTTTTTTTCTTTTGCAGTTTCATATTCTCATGTTTCTTCTTCAGCTCTGTGTTTCTTTTTCAGGTTTAACAACTCTTCATTAGTCAGTTCCTCAGGAACCACTTCTAAGGATTCCTTAATGCCATCCTAATTCCAACCCAGGTTAAAGTTGGTTTTTTCATCTCAATCATAACATTTTTGACATTTATAGCTTCTTCATCCTTAGCAAAACCCTTTGATGTCATGGAAAAGCCGCTTGAGTCTTTTCCAGATGTCATTCATACACTTCTTGGTGACATCACTCCAAGCCCAAGCAAGGTTCTTGATGCAGTCATAGATGTTATAATCCTTCCAGAATTGCACCCATGTCTTCTCAGTGCTTTCTTTAGTTGCAGCCATAGCTTAGGTAAAAGTCTTTGTTAGGTAGTAGGCCTCAAAAGGTGCTATAACTTTTTGATTCATTGGTTGGATCAAAGAGGTGGTGTTTTGAGGGAGAAACGCCACTTTTATTTGGGATGACGATCACCCATAAAAGGAGTATGTGCAGAAACATTATTAACAATAAGCAAAATCTTCACAGGTATGTAATTCTCTAAATAGTACTTTTTCATTTTGTTGGCATAGCAATTCAGGAGGGCACTTTGGAAGAGCAGCTGGGTCATGCATGACGTGGAATTGTTCCTGTAGCACATTGGCAATGTATGCTTGATATTGAAGACTCTAGGGTTCTTACTGTGTGAGAACACAGTGGGTTTCAACTTGTAGCCTGCAGTATTGCCCCCAAACAAAACTGTTATCTGTCCTTAAATGCCTTGAAATGTGGCGTTAACTTAGCCTTCTCATGGAACGTCCTTTTAGGCATTGTTTCCACAATAGGGAGGTTTCATCCATATTGAAGATTTGCTCTGACAAGTGATTTTCCCCAGCAATCAGTTTATCTAGAGGTTCTAAAAATTCTTCAGCTGTCTTCACATCAGCACCTGCAGACTCACGCATCACTTTCATATTATATAATGAGTAAAGATTCTTAAATCATTTAAACAACCCAGACTAGCAGTAAATTCAACATCATAGTCACATCTAGCCTTTTCTTTCAACATCGCAAACTTTTTGCCTTGACTGTGATCATTATTATCCTGAAAGGGATACAATTCTGTGTCTAATCTTCAGTCCAGGTCATTAGAAGTTTTTTCATATCTCATATAGGCCTTTCTTGAGTATTTGTTAGTTTAGTTGCCTTCAGTGAAGTAGATCCTTACACAGACCCATCACTGTTCTTGTTCTTCAAGATCATAGCTGTGGCTGAATGGGACAGGCCTGACTGGTGAGCAATAGTCATAACTGATTTTCCACCTTTGTAATCCTTAATTACGTTTAACTTTATTTCCAGGTCAATAACTTGATGTGGCCTCTTACTGGAAACATCAGCAATGGATTTCGTATGCTTAGGGGCCATGATGAACAAAATGACATGAGATTAAGTCAAGCACTAGAGAAAATGATGCATTCATGAGACACAGTAAACATGTATGCAGCAGCTGCTAGCGTAACACTGCATACTGTTGTACAGCAAACATTTTTTAATAAGTAGAAATAGTACACTCTAAAATAATAAAAATATGGTAAACACATAAACCAATATCATAGACATTTATTATCATTAATGTATACCGTATATAATTATATGTGCTACACTTTTATATGACTGGCAGTGTAGTAGGTTTGTAAACACAAATTATTTTGAATTCTTTGCTCAGGCAGTTCATATATCTCATTTTCTGTAGGGTCAGTCATAGGCACATTACTTTAACCCTTTGGAAATGGCATGTTTCCTCCATTGTTTTTGATTCTCATGGCCATGCATCAGCGTCTGTGCATTTGAAGGATATACGTGTTTATTTCAGTCTTCACAGACTAGCTTTGTTTAGTAAGCCCCTTCCACATTCAACTTGTCCAGAGATTCTGGACAGGGCATCTGGCATGGCTCCAAGGCCCCAATCCACTGGGGCTGATGTGGTACTGGGGTATGCATGAAGGCTGAGGTGTCTGCAGCAGGCTGGAAGCCCTTGGCAGCTGAAGTCTGCCCATCACTGAGGGCTGTCTGGAATCTGAGGCTGCTGAAGTCTGCATGATAGTGATGTCAATCAGAGAGTGAGTCCACCTTGCAGGGACAAAGCTGGGGGCTACAGGATCCTGCCTGGTACTGGGGCAGGTCTTGTAGGCTCAGTTGGCAAGTGCCAGGCTGGTGTCTGGGGCCATGGGTGCCTGACTGGTAGATTTTACTGTAGTGAGCCTGGTGTTGGGATCCAGGGAAAAGTCCTGTTTTTGCTTCTCTCTCATTCTCTCCAGTTGATAACCACTCTCTTTGTACTGTGCCACCTGGCATTGGTGATGTGGGTAATGTAAAACTGTCCCTTTTGCCCTCTTCAATATGCCTTTTCTTATTATGGTGCTACAATCAGGTTCTATGATTGCTCCATTGTTTTCCTTAGCTAGTGTGAAGGTATGTTTATGCATGATTATTCAAATTAATATATCTGTGGGAGGACAATTGCTGGAGAGTCATATTCTGCCATTTGCCCCACCCTTTTCTTACCTTTCATTCCTATTTGCTTTTTCATTGGTGTATTCTATCTCCTCATTCTCTATGATAAGGATCTGGCATAGTGCTTTACTTATTGTTTGTGGTTGCTTATATGATGTTGACCAAAGTAGTTCCTTTCCCATTCATCCAGGACACTGTATCCTACCCACATAAAAATAATGTAGAAGGAAGATAATGGCACCATTATCCCTCTTATTCTGAGGGGCTCATCTTTCAGAAACTCACCTGAAGAAATTTGAGAAGTAATGCTAGGAAAACCTATGGCAGCATCTTTAACGTATATTGATGAAATATCCTCATGTGAATAGCAGGATTAAAAGTCAATAGATATTATTTTATCCTTGACCTAAGAATATGAAAATATTCTTTTATTCCTTATTCTTGACCTAGGTTGTCATCTGGCCAAATAATTCTTTGTTTCTGAGAATAGTTTTCTTAGTCAATTTGTGCTGTTATAAATAAATACCACAGGCTGGGTAATTTATAAAAAATATGGATTTATTTCTCACAGTTCTGAAGGTTGAGAAGCCCAAGAACAAGATACTGTACTGGCATTTGGTGTCTTGTGAGGGCCTTATTGCTGCACCCTCATGTGGCCAAAGGGGCAAGTGCTATATCCTCACATGGCAGAAGGTAAAAGGGGAAAAAAGGCCTAAGCTAGTTTCTTCTAGCCCTTTTATTAGGCATTAATTAATTCATGAGGGAATAGCCTTCATGAGGTAATTACTTTCCAAAAGACCCCCCATCTTTTAATACTACAATGGAGTTTAAATTTCAATATTAATTTTGGAGGAGACACATTCTAACCATAGCAACATCTGTTCTTGGTTTCATCTGCTTGCCTTTCAGGAGTCATTCCTGCTCTAGAAACTTCCTGTTATACTCCTCTCCTATCACCAGATCTAACCAATGTACCATCAGCATTATAATATTCAGTTATTAAACACTCTGAGATTCCTATTCAGAGACCATTGCTGAGTGTTGTATGTGATTCACAGTTCATGGAATCTCAGGAGTTTCTTCAGTTCCTGAAGTATATTTTAATTCTGGCTCTTCTGCCTCTTGGTACATATTCTTGCATTCTGACACACACACACACACACACACACACACACACGTATGTATATAATATATATATTATGTATACCTTACATATATATATGTATGTATAAATAATTACTGTCAGAGTAGATCTATCATGAAGTTTTATGTTCCAATATTTATAATATGCATAAAAGGTATAATATTCTCTGATATGAGCATTTATTTGAGGATTGGCTAGTGGCATTTATTACTAGCTTCAGACCGCAAAAGTTCTAGGTAAAATGGCAGCCATTTTACCTAGAACTTTTGCGGTCTAAAGCTAGTTCTCCAATGCTGTCATGTTCCTTTATAAGTCACAGAGGTAGTACAGGTATCTTTTTGCAATTTTTAAACTTTTCTTAAATATGAAGTGCAGAAACATCAAATTAGCTGTATATAGTTCCTTGTTGTCAGAAATCATAGTATCAGAATGTGAACTGTATAGCATCTAACTGATTTAGTGGAATGTTAGTGATGTTCACGCTAGTGGTGGGAGTCATGCGAAGGTGTTCTGAGAACTCTCATAACCCCTGGGAATCTTGCAGGTGATAGGATCTCTCCCTTTGAATCCATCCTTTGTCTGTCAGATTTAGCACCTGCTTAGAGCAAGTGTCATCACTGAAAGTCAACATTCAAGACAGAAGCTTTTCTCTTTTTTCCTGTTGCATTTTATCTCTAAACATTAAGAAAATTAAGCATGGGAAAACTGGATATCTACCAGCAAAAGAGTGAAGTTGGACCCCAATTTCACACTATATGCAAAAATTAACTCAAAATAGATCACAGACCTAAATATGAGAGCTAAAACTATAATACTCTTAGGAGAAAACATAGGTTTAAGTCTTTATGTCCTTGCATTGGGCAATGATTTTTTAAGATATGTTACCAAAAGCACAAGCAACCAAAGAAAAAATAGATATATTGGATTTCATTAAAATTGAAAATATTTGTACTTCAAAATACACCACAAAGAAACTAAAAGACAACTCATAGAATGGATGAAAATATTTGTAAGTCATATATTTGATAAAGGTCTAATATCCACAATTATAAACATTTCTTACAACTCAACCATTAAAAAAAAAAAACAAACCCAATTTTAAAATGGGCAAAAATTCAAATAGGCATGTTCTCCACTGAAGATATACAAATGGCCAGTAAGCACAAGAAAAAGATACTCAACATCATTAGCCATCAGAGAAACAATAATCAAAACCAAAGTGAGATATCACTTCATATTCACTGGGATACTATAATTAAAAAAAAACCAGATAATAAAAATTGAGAAGGGTGTAATGCAATTAGAGCCCTAATATACTACTAGTGGGAATGTAAAGTGGTATAGACGCTTTGGAAAATAAGTTTGCAGTTTCTCAAAAAGTTAAATATGTAATCACCTGCTATGTGACCCAGAAACTCCACTCCTAGATATGTATTCAAGATAATTGAAACTATCTGTCTATGCAAAAACGTATACAGTTATCTCTCTACACCCTGTGGTGATTGGTTCCAGGAATTCCACTGTACCCATTACTAAAATTTGGGTATGCTCAAGTCCTTTATAGAAAGTGATGTAATATTTGCATATAACCTACATACATCCTCCTGTATAAATTAAAACATCTCTGTATTATAATACTGAATACAATGTAAATGTTACATAAATTATTGTTATACTGTATTTTTTAAAATTTGTATTTTTAAATATTGTGATATTGTTTCTCTTTGAACATTTTTGATCAGCAGTTATTTGAATATGGAGGTGTGGAACTCACAGATTCAGAGGGCCAACTGGACACAAGTGTTTGTAGCAGCATTATTCATAATATCCCAAAGTGGAAACAAAAAGTCTAACAACTGATGAATAGATTCAAAGCAATATATAACCATACAATGAAATATTATCCATTAATAAAAAGGACATAACGATACATTCCACAACATTGTTGAATCTTGAAAACATTAAACTAAGTGAAAACAGCGAGACACAAAGGCTACATCTTGTATTATTCCATTTATTTGAAAGTAGGAAACATATTATTAGTGGTTGTCAAGGGCTGAGAGAGGAGGGAATGGGGAGTGACTGCCAGTAGGCACAGGATTTTTGAGAGGGTAACGAAAAGGTTGTGTAATTAGATAGTTGTGATGGTTGCACAACTTCGTGAATATACTAATAACCACTAAATTATACAGTTTAAAGAAGGATATTTCATACTGCATTAATTTTATTTTAATAAAAGAAAATTAAGGCAGCCTTGATCTTAAGTTTCTGGTCAACCACCTCTGCTGCTTCTCCTTACCTTTCATAGCCAATTTCCCATCCAGTCCTTGACATGCCAAAATTATTTTTCCATTTAAATTTTTTGCCTTTATTTTTCAAGGTAACTAGATAGTAGTTTCCTTGAGACCTACTGGGTTTTCTTTAGGTCTTCACGTGTAGGCACAAAACAGTGTCTCTCTTCCTATTTCAGGATGTAGATGCAATGATTTCAGAGGCCAAAATTCCATTCTTTATGATTCTGAAAGGAATGGAGCTCTTTTCAAAACATGGGGACAAAGCTACAGTGTTCCAGCATAGTAGATAGCTCTATGCTTTACAATAATTTATTCTTCATAGTACTAAAGATAGTACTTAAAGTTTTCATAACATTCCAAAATATTATTCAGGTTTTTCTCAAAATTTCCTTTATCTTTGAAATGAGAGGAGAGTCACTTAGAGTATGTTTATTAGAATTCCGTTCGTGATGCACTACATGTTTCTCATGCTTTTGTTTGGGAGTAAGTTTGTATAACCCTAGCTTTCTTCAGCTTTAGTAGCCAAAGTAGACCAGGCTTACATCACACTTGGAGCTTCATCTTTTTTGGATAATACAACTTTTTAAGTAGCTGGCAAAGCCACACTAACCTTATTGTGAGTGAATAGACAAAGTGTCAGTTGAACCAGAAATGGAAAGAGGAATGGGAACAGTGATTCATACAATAGAGTTGTTTTCTTCTGGTGATTGATAATGCCCAATCTAGGACAAATGGACAAAACATGAATGAATTGGGCTATGCTAGTGGTAAATTGGACATCTTTGCACCCTAAGCAGTGGCAAATAACCTTCTCAAACTTCAAGTAGCTTTATTATTTATTCTCTATTAAGACCTGATTTTTCTTTTCAGAAGAAACATTTCGACTTTTGTGCGTGCAATATGGCTTTGCTCAGCCAAGTTGACAGGACAAGGTGAAAAGAAACTCTCAGGGGGAAGTCCAACCCTAGCTCTGGGGAGATGTTGGCTCCATGGCACTTCAGGACAAGACCAGGTCAGCTTGTCAAGGATCTGTAGTTCTATTGCCCAGTCTGGAATTGTCTGCCTGACTTTTTAGTTTTATATCTAGCAAAGATTACTGAGCCAATTTCTTAGTATTTTGTATACTGAAGTCTGCTTTCTACAGCCTTCTTCTTCTCATTTTCTCCCTCATCTTTTTACCTGGCTTGTCTCATAGAACTTTATAAATGAAGTTTGAAGACATCTAGCCTGTTCAGTGGCACAAAAGCCTCTACAGTAGCCTGGGATCTGATGGCAGGGTGGGAGGCTCAGACAGGTCTGCTTAAACAATGAAGTTTCCATCTCTCCACTCTATCTAATATTTCTAAACCAGTGATACTCAACCTTTAGTGGGCATCAGAATCACCAGAGTAAGGGGTTGTAGGGAAAGTGGGGAAGGCAGACGTGGACACACTTCTTAAAACAGATTGCCAGACCCAAACCCCAGAATTTCTGACTCAGTGGGTTTGGGACGAGGACTGTGAACTCGCCACTTGGGAGACCGTGAACCGTCTCCTAAGTGGTACTGCTGCTGGTGGGGTCAGGGACCACACTTTGGGAATCTCTGCTCTAGTTTCTCATTTAGTTTTTCTTTGGTCACAATTAATCCAAACATATGAGACTTTATTGTACTGCAAAATGATATTGAATTGTTTGTTTTTCCACAGTTATTTAAAGCATTATAGCTCAGTAATTTTAAAGCTTCTATAAACCCCTTTATTTTGGAATATGTTACCAGGGTGAAAATACACTGTACGATTTTAAAATGATGCCATGTCAGCCAGAACATAAACAATTTGAATCCCACTAGCCTAGATGTGTATTAGGCTATAGCATCTAGGTTTACATAAGTACAATCTGTGATATTTGCACAATGACAAAATTGCCTAACATGCAATTCTCAGAAGGTATCCCCATCATAAAGCCACACATGACTGTACAGTGACATTTACCAAGGGCTATGGCAGCAGTATCTGGGTGTACAGTGAACAGGGCCTGAGCTATGCAGGACGGGTGGTAGGATGGCAGGAAAGGTATCACAGAGTCAGAACTGAGGAGCCAGCATGGAATCTGTAGCCTAACTAGAAGGCACGGGAACTACAATGGTATGAATCCCACAGTGTTGTCTTATTCTTTCTCCTTTGCTTAGTTTAACTTAGAGAACATCCCTAAGCAGAAGGTCTTTGCTATGAAAGGCTGCCACCTTCTGGTCATTCTTTCTGGACCTGCTAGGGCTGGGAGTGATTGTGTGGTACTTAAACTCAGAAACATAATCCTTTCATGACGTCCTGATAATCTAAATCAGGCTACTTCTCATAATTCTTTCTCATGCTTATAAAATGATCACACATGCTTGGATCTCTATGTTAGGTTTTAAGAAGTTTGCCTCAATGAGTGGGTGGTCATAATGCATTAGAGAACATGCAGGAGAACAAGGTTTTTAAAGTACAGTTTCAAAGTTTTTTAAGTACATGGCCCTGGGACTTACTTTTGCATAGAGCCAAGGCCTAATTCTGTCATTACCTTTGTGATTTTGGAAAATTTCTTAACATCACTTGAGCCTCAGTTTTCTCATCTGTAAAATTGGAATATAATATAAAATGTTAATGAGGATAAAAGAAGATGATGTATGAAAAGTGTTTGGCATATTATAAGTCCTTGGTTACTAAAACAGCAGCAAAATAGGCATAAAGAATAAAAGCATTTGATATTAATGCAGCTTCATCCATCCAAAGATTATATGGAAAGATACAGTAATCTACCAGTACCCTCTAAGAAGTGTTCTAAGGAGTTGCTTTAAAATTATAAATTATTTGAGACAGATTCACCATCAAGCCAGAAGAACCACAAGGCTATTGGCGTTCAGCTGATCAGTGCATTGGGAGACTGTCATGATGACAACTCAGCTTTTATTTCTTTTAGATGTCTTGGGTACAGTTGGGACCCTGAACTCACAAACATAGCATTAGTGAAAAACTGGTTGAAACTTTTCAATAATTATTGAGAAAAGATAAGGTTTTGTTTTAGTGGGATAAACACATTTACTCTACCTACATTTTGAAAATATAAGTTAAAAGGAAAATAAGTTAAGGAAAAGCAAAGGAACTCTCCCAAACAGGTATATTCTATTGATGTGCCCATATAAAGAAATTGGGAGTATGATTATCATTGTCAGAGATCATCTTACTAATCTTGAGGAATCTTTAATTTAGGACACTCCTAAATCTGCTTTCTCTAATTTTCTTTTTCAACTATAAACATTATTATAATCCTCAAAAAATATAAATTAAAGTAGAGCTGCTTGAGCCAAGAGCCGCTTGATATGTACCAGGCACGAAACTAAGTGCTGTACAAGCATTATCTTCATTCAGTCCTCACAACTCAATGATAGGTACCCATTTTGCAGATAAGAAACATGAGGCTTAGAGAAGTGTCACTTGTCCAAAGCTTTCCCCTACCATTCAGCTATAAGTTCAAAGCAGGGCTGTGAACCCAGTTTTGGAATGAATGCATGACAGGCCTCACCTGCTGGTTTCAGTCCGCTATGGTGGAGTATCAAATTACACTTCAGCCTCCGGTTGCCCAGCGCTTGTTGCTGGTCCCAAATGACATAGGCCTTCTGCTTTCTCATGTTAGCAAGATGTCCTGGAACTCCTGCCTGTAGGTATAGCTACCACTTAACCAGAACTGGAGCTCCCTGGGTCTCATTCAGGTGCCCAGGGAAGTCGAGGGGTTAGGGCGATCTCTCTGTGCTGGGGTGGCCTTAATTTGAAGTGAATTATTTTCCACTTCCTTGTTTATAATAAAGACTGATCTACTGGGGCCTCAGAAAGATGCTGTGTACCAGTAAGCTGCAGAGAGGCTTTGCCTCAAGCATGCCTGCGATGTCTCTTCATGTTTTCTTCTTTAGATGCTTCAAGAAAGACCCATTTCAGGCAGGAAAACATTCTTTTCTGACACAAGGAGGTTTTAAAATACTCCCTTGAATATCTTATTTTGAAACTTTGAGGCTTTTCCCTCGTTTGGTGATTTTGTTTCTGATATGTAGTATGTGCTTTCCCCATTTCTGTGTAGGAGGCTACAAGGTTTGTCACTTGTGCAAAGCTCAGCCCGGGCCCGGTGGCCTCTCTTGCATTCTGTGGCCCGGAGCTCCTAGTGAAACAGGCCCATGCGGCCCAGGCCTGCATGGAACTTGGGCTGTAGCCACATTCACCTAGACCCACAGAGACAGCCAGCCAGGCTTGTCCTCTAACCAGCATTTGTTTGTTTATTTGCTTATACCTACTTCGAGCACATCTTAGATCTCACCTCAATTGTTTTAGTAACTCATAGACAAGAAGAATTTTTGTTTTCCTACAGTGTTTGGGAAATTGTGTGTGAAAATTCCTAGCTGTGTCATGCATTCTCTCACTTATTCCTATTAATAATAATTTAAAGAAAAATAAGGCTGTGCCATCTGCTAGTAACAATTAAGAACAATAATATGCATAAAGTATACTTCTGTTGCTCCTAGAGCGCTAGAGAATGCAGGAATTTGGCTAAATGGATAGTATATCTTTTTTTCATTTTCTCTCACAGAGACACGTACACTCCATGCCTGGAAATTTTTAGAAATACAGTAGAATATGTCTAATACTAATAATATAACTGTATACTAAAATAACTATATACAGGTATTGATCGACTTACGACCTATGCAACTTACGACCATTTGACTTTATTACCACAATCGCTAGCCACGACTGCTCCGCATCTGGCAGCACAAACGTTGCCCAGCTGGGCGTAGGACAGTGCGGACCAGCTTCCGGCAGCACTACCATCTCCGCGTGCACCATTTCAACTGTTATCCCAGACTCGGTACAGCAATTTGTGTTTTGTGTCTTGGATATTTTTCATCAAACCCCTCCCAATAAACTTCTTGTACATTTCGAAGCAATGGACCCAAACATCGAACGATTTGCAAGGATTGAACGGATGGCGCACGATGTGTTTCGTCCGTATCGTGAAATTTATGAAGAAAAAAAGAAACATACAATTCAGACAAAGCTCACCATGTTTATGAAAAAACCAACTCCGGTAACCCCAACTGCTGCCTCAGATGACGACATCAACGATCCACAGCCAAGCACCAGTGGCCAATAAAATATTTCGTACATGTTTATATATTTTGATATGTTTTGCAATTGGGAAAATGTTTCCTATGGTATTTTTTACACCTGTATTTTGTAATTTTGTATGTTTTGCAAATATTAAACGAGTTATACTGGTAATGCAGTGTTTTACTTAAACCTGACGAATGTAAAAATAAGAAACAAAATGGTGTAGAGATGATACAAATGGCATAAAATGAACAAAGAAAATTATGATATATAACAATAATAAAAGAAAATTATGATAAAATATGACTTAAAGATTTTTATAACATCATTTCACAGTACTGTACATATAGCCTACTCAACTTACGACCAAATCGTGTTACGACCGGTCTGTCGGAACCAATCGTGGTCGTAAATCGAGCACTAGCTATACTAAAAACAATGTTCCAGAAGCTGTTTTAAAATATATATGTTTGTAAATTATGTACATATTACTATGTGACATATATGTGGCATATGCATTATGTGTATGCAGTACATATACATTACCCGTAACAACCATATTAGAAAGTACCTCTGTCTCCATTTTGCAGATGAGGAAGCTGAGGCTCAGAGAACTTAGTGACTTGTTCAAGATGAGATACACACAGCTGTTCAATGGTGGGGCTAGGGGCTATGTGTTTAACCACCAGATGATACTATTATACCTCCACTACTGGATGCTTCCTGCATGTCTTAGGAGGCACTTCAGATTTGTACAGCTATTCAGGGACTCACTAGTAAGAACCTTAATTAGGAGTTTTGGTTGGTAGAAAAACACTGGACCAAGACTCATAACCTTTCTTCTACCATGTATGAGTTGTATATACTTGGGCACATCTCTTAACAGAATCTCACTATCCTCACCTGTAAAATGGAGATGATAACATCTGTCGACATACTTCATAGAGGTGTTATAAAAACATGTAACATAATGGATCTAAAGACTGCTGAAAACCCTTCAAGTGCTACATAAATATTCAGAAATGTTTTTTTACGTGGTCACAGTTAGGTCTAGAATGCTCTTCTAAGGCTTTATCACTCTGAACCCAGTGCCCCCTTTCACTCATCTGTTCTGTATCAGTGTGTCTTTCAATTAAATTTATATGCTGATCTGTGTTAGTTCCTATTCTGCAGAAATGAGAAGTGTTATACTCATTCTTGAAATACAATCCCCTCACTGCTATGATAGAGAGTGTTACACCACTAAGGAACCCACTTCTCTTTTTTTCTCAAATTTAAGAAGCATTACTTTTCCTTTCTCCTTCTTGGCTAAGAAACTAGAATCCGGTATTGCAAGTGAAAGTTCCCTGAATAAATTTTAACCAAGCAGAATCGGGGATGCTCAGAATGGAAGAGGTCTCATGTAAACTGGACCAAGACTTGACTTTTCAGATAGGAAAACTGAGGGTCTTATCTGACATCACCCAACATATTATGGCCAACATGGGCCAAGAGCCCACGTGTCCTGACTTCTAGCCCAGAGCCAGTTCTGCTTCATGATCCAGCGCCTTGCACTCAGAAGCTAGGGGTATTTGCTGTTTGTTTGTTTTAGTGCTTTCTTTATATTACTGATAGCTCTTTTGCAAGGAATGTCTTCTGTTTCTAAGCATTTATTTTTTGTTACTTACAGAAGAAGACTGCATAAGCTGGGCGTGTCAAAGGTCACCCAAGTGGATTTTCTGCCAAGGGAAGTAGTGTCTTACTCAAAGGAGACCCAGACTCCTCTTGCCACACATCAGTCTGAAGGTAAACTGTGTCTTTGCTTACTTTCCATATTATCTCTGGAGAAATCACCAGGAAGTAACATCTTTCTTGTTGATTTCCTTTTACCATAAGAGGTCTTCCTTCTACCATAAGAGGATGCAAACATAGTGACACACTGAAAGCCAAAGACTCCTCTGAGTTTGAAAGCTATGGAGAAGGAACTCAGTGACACTCTTCCAAGTGACCTGGAAACTTTAAATTAGATAAACTAGTGAGGCTTTTCTCACTACGTCAGAATTGTGTGAGGAGAACAAAAATCATCAAAGAACAATATAATAGAAACAATTTTATCAATAAGCATACATTACGAATATTAAGCATACATTAAAATTCATCATTTGCATGGGTCAGCAAACTATAGCCCACCACCTGTTCCTAGAAATAACATGTTATTAGAATACAGCTACATCCAACCATTTATGTCTATGGCTACTTTCTTGCTGCAGTGGTGGTGTCAAGTAGTTGTGAAAGAGACCTTATAGCTCACAAAACCCAAAATCTTTACTTTAACCTGGTTCTTTACAGAAAACCTTTGCTGACCACTGATTTGGTTTACCAATTGAGGTGACAACACACAAGAGTTTCTGACCACAATTTAAAAGTATTTTCAGACGCAAACTCCACATAGGTGAATGGAAATCGAACTCTATACCTTCTTTGTGTATGCCAGAAAATATCTAGTGAAAAATTTAAATACAGATATCCGATAATCATAAAAATACTCTAATAAGAGAAGTTGAAGGTGATAAATACTCCCTAGAATTCAAAAATTATACCAAAGCAAGATTATGCAAAAACAGAAAAGGGAGATGTGTAGACTGAAAATAGGACAAGTAAAAAGTTTCATTGTTAGAGGCTAACGTTGTTGTTATAGCAAAGCAAATCCTCTCTTTGTTATTTTATTCTTCCATGTGATGAAGAGGATGTTGGAATTCTGGATTCCTTATAGTTATGTAGTAAATATGGACAAAAGCCATGAAGTGCAAAAATGACTAGCATTCCCCATTTAGTGATTTGCAAGAAATATATAACTTAGTGCAGTTTGGTTTGTGCAAGCTGCAGGTTTTCAGTTTTGCTTCTAAATAAATAATGCCAAAAACAAAATTAATCAGATTCCTTGAAGTCCAGGGTGCCATCAGGCCTTCTGAAAAATCATTCCTATACAAGCTGTTGTAGGGACAATTCTTTAGTAGCAGGGCCTCTATTTTCCAAGCCCAAGTGAAATGAATTTCAGAAACAAACAAGTAGCACCCTCTGGTGGTGAGCTTGTAAACCAACCACTGCAACAAAGAGACCTGTTTATTAACGTGGGTGAAAATACAAAGTTAGGGGTCGGGGATGGGAGGAGAAAGAAAAGAAAAGAAAAAGGAAATACAAAATTAGAAAAGTCTGTGAGAGTTCACCTAGTCTGTCCTTGGGCCTTCAGACAAGAACAGGAAGATCGTTAAAAAACATCCTCACCACCCAACCAAAACATTTGTTTGACTTAATTTGCTGCCAGAGGTATTTGCAGAGCTGTAGCTGGAGGCATATTTGTTTAGCCCAAAATTTGACCCATAGCATAAAGTTATACAACTGAAATAGAAGAAGGAGTGAATTATTTTTTAAAATGTATACTTAAGATATTAGAAGTGGTAAAGAAATATTTACAAGGGAAGATAAATTAAGGATGAAAAGGCATCAGCTCTAAACTTGTAAACTGGAACACATCAAAAGGAAAAGACTGTACATTCCATTTTATTACTGCAAGGAGAGCTTGGGAGCCCTCATTATGCTGTGGTCCAAGCAGCAGGAAAGGGGGAATTTATTTCTCAGCTATTGGCAGACATTCTTTCTGTTTTGTTCTCAAGATTCATCGAGCTTTTTTGTGGTGAAGGGAGTTTAGATGGTTCAAATTCTACAATACAGAACTCAAAGCTAGCTACTGTAGTTCTTGACATTTAAGCAATCCTGGATGGATTTAGACAGAAAAACCTTTCAATTCAGGTTCAGTAAACTGCCCCTCACCACAGGTGATGATGCCTTGACCCTTGGCTGCCGGCAGTTGCCCGGCCATTGAAGGTGCTGGTGCTCGCTTTCACCTGCTGTGGGGAGGTGGTTGGCAGGAGAGCTGCATGGAGCAGTGGACAGTTGGCAGTGAGGTTCTACCATGCAGCAGATGTGGGTCAGCTCCAATGTGGGGTTTGAGCCGTGGCAATGTTTTCACGACAACTGTGTCTTTCAGAGTCAGAAAACATCTACTGAATTTTATGAAACAGTGAGGCTCTTGGGTGGCTAATATTTGAAACTGTAGCAGATATAACATCCATTTTGGCTTGCTGTTGCCCATGATGGAGGAAGGCATGCTGATTATTTTTTGTCATTGTTTGACTATGGACAGTTTAATGATATTCACACTAAAGATCTCAGAGCATTGATTTGTTCTGCCACTAATGGATTATAGTGCATTAAAATTCTTACGCATTCCCATTTTACTTTTGAAAATGAAGGGGAAGGTATTTTGGATTTGCCCAAGCTTAAGCATCTTTTCTCTACTGTGCACTGTAATGAACATTCTCATCATAGTGGGTGTTAATTTTTGATCATAATGATCTGTTATGAGAAACACTTTAGAGAGTGATATAAACAAGGAAGATTTAAGAATAAAGTCTCCATGAATACTGTTCTTTCAACAAGGCTAGACCTTCCTTCTCTGCAGGGAAAGAAGCAGAATACCTTTGCCCCCAATATATTTTAAACACATAATTTTATTCCCAAGTAGCAAGAAAGGGGAAAAAATTATGGTCCTTCCCAGGTTTCCTTTCCTTTGCCTATTATGACCCCCTCTCTGGGCCGACCATGAGGTCCTGAGCTTAGGGAGCCAGTCGTCTGCTTCTTTATTTTAGTGAGTCAGTGACTGGCTTATAATAAGCACCCAAGAAATGCTGTTGAATGACATAGATAATAGTAGAGGTCTCTAGAAACATCAAATTCTCTATGCACCACCGCCCCCCCCCGGGAGAATGAGAATTTCTTAATCTGCTGGAAAGATGCAAGCCACACTGGAGGAAGGGGGAGGAAATTTCTACAACCTGGTGATAGTTGTAAAGAGTTCCCTGATCTTCCCCTCCTCTTCATGGCATCTTACAAGTGGAAGCTTTATGGCCTCATCTTGGCTATCCCCCTCCTGCAATGTCCCTCTCATACTTTGGTTTTTTACATCCAAGAAAGACCCAACTATGTGGATTTTCCAAGGTGCTGTGATAGGCTTCTGCCACCATGTATTTCCATGTCCTGTGTTTTCTTCTTGGAATGCCCTCTCTCCTGTTTACCTTCCTTCAGGAGTACCTGCAAGAGTCAGCTCCTTGGTAATTCTTCTAGTTGGCATTCCTCCTCATACTACAGGCATAGTCTGTATTTCCCCCATCACACTATGTTTAATTACTATGCATGTAGCTACCTTTCAGACTGTAATCTCCTTGAGGGTAAGGTATGTGCAAAGAACTTATCCCATGCCCAACACAGTGCCTGGCACAAAGAAGGGCCTCAATATATATGAATGGAAGAGATGAAGAATGAGATGATCTAGAACAACAAAAAAGAAGGAAGAGAAAATCCTCATTGTGTTTCATGGAGGATGGAGTATGATCTGTGCATTAGAACTGTGTTGATAATTTTTTGAGGGTTTTAAGGGAGTCATGAGAGTGAGATTCTGTGGTGAAGGGAGGTCATTTTTTTATTTCAGCCAGGCCTCTGTTTCAGCCCCAGGCTGGTGCAGGCACTAAGTAACCATCAACCTGACACAGTTATGAGAACTGAAGGAGAAAATCACTGAGTCAGCTTGGAGTGGCCCAGGATAGAGCAAAGCAGCCCTTCACGTTTGTACTGTGCCAGACATACTATTTAAACTATGTTGAGTTTGGAAGAAGTATGTAGGAAAATGGCTAGGAAAGGCTATTGTTTCACCTTTGCGTTAAATAAAAATCTTGGTAGGTTGAGGAGAATTTCTGCTTTGGCTTCCCATCCTCTCCGGTATACATTCACTACGGAAGCTGCAAATAGATGGTTGCTGTAAGGAAGCTAGAACCATCTAGCACAGCACCAACCAATAGAAACATAATGTGCCATTATTAATTTTAATAGTATATTTTATTTAACCTGATATGTTCAAAAAAATTATCTCAACATGTAATCAATATAAAAATTATCAATGAGACATGTATATTCTATTTTTATACTAAGTCTTCAAAATCTGTTTGTATTTTACACTTATATCTTATCCCAGTTCAGATACTACATTTTCATTAGAAATGCTTGAGGTATAATTACATTTCATAAAATTTACTATTAAAAAAGTAGATCTACCACTGTTATTCCAAACATATTAAAAACCTTTTCAGTAATTGAATCAAATATTGGTTTAAAAATTTTACCTTTTAATGACAGTTAAAGAAAAGTAAAAATACAGTTTCTTAGTTCCATTAGCCACATCTCAGGTGCTCAATAGTGGCACAGGGTTAGTGGCTTCTGGATGGGACAGCTCAGGTCTAGCAAGACCCATCATTTCACAAGCTCACAAGCTGAGACCCGGAAAGCCAGCCTGACCTTCACTGCCCCATGGCTGGGCAGAGGGGATTGGGTGAGAAGACCTCCCTGACTTGTAGAGATTTCCTCCAAGCAAATGACGACATCATGGATTCTCCTTTTTGTGAAATCAGCTATATTCAGGCAAGTGATAGATGTTTGAGTTGATGTACCCCAGCAGGTTAAGTTCATCAGAAAGGCAACAGTGAGAAACTTTCTGGGTTCCTTCCTCATCATCCTGAGTTTAGATTTTGGAATACTTATTTGTTTTACCCTGTCTTCATGTTGTCCAAAGGACTGCCAAAGACTGCATCTGACCTACCTGTTAGTCACTCCACCCCTGCTGCTCCCTCCTCCTCTCTCCTTCAACATGAGGTGATGAGAATCACAATTAAGATCAATTTGAGAGGCCAAGACAGGTGGATCACTTGAGGTCAGAAGTTCAAGACCAGCCTGGCCAACATGGTGAAGCCCCATCTATACTAAAAATAGAAAAATTAGCCAGGCATAGTGGTGCATGCCTGAAATCCCAGCTACTTGGGAGACTGAAGCAGGAGAATCACTTGAACCTCAAAGGCGGAGGTTGCAGTGAGCTGAGATCATGCTACTGCACTTCAGCCTGGATGACAGAGCAATACTTCATCTCAAGAAAAAGAAACTCAGCTTCAAACTGCTGTTGGGTGCATTCAAAATCTCACAACTTCGTGGCCCCAGGAACATAATTATTTGATTAACAGTAATTATTTGGTTAAATTCTTTGAATATTTTATTCCTGGTTAAACTTTGATTAAAAATGACTTCCCAGAGAAAGCCATTTTCCAGGGAATATGAGTGGGAATACTTATGTGTAAACTTAAATCTGAAATCAAGCAATTTTTACAGATATAATTTCCTTAAAAAAGCCAATCCTGAAATTCCTGAAGAGTAAGTACTTGGGTGTGGTTGGGAGAAAACAGGCTATGGTGCCATACCTTGACTCAAGCTTTTCAGCTGGCTCCCGATTACCCGGCCCTTACACTCTTTCTTTGAACTTACTGTTTAAAAGAACAGCCACATATTTTAAGGCAAGCCATGGTGGCATTGGGATACAAATTTAAAATCGCTGGTGAAGATGACACACACCAATCTTACTTTAGCTTCTGTTCCTTAGATAAGAACTGACTATTTCAGAAATATTGATGACTGCCTTATGTTGCTTTCTTGCAGTATGCCTGATATTTCCCCTTTAAGTTGTTCAAAGTGTTGATCTTCTTTCAGAACAAACCGTAGAGCCTACAGGCCCATTGTTAACAAAGTTTAGGGACTAAAGGATCTTCTCCTGGGATTTTAGGTTTTTAAAAAATGTTAATCTTGTATCATCTTGTAAAGTGTCTTGAAAGTCAAGAAAAGATGAACCGTGTAAATAATATAGATATTTCAGATATTTTGGCATTTATAGTAAAGAAGTAGCATTTTCTATTTAAAAGAAAAAAGATCATTGTTTTCCATATCTCTGAATCACCTTTTCAGGTGTGGTTAGGAGAGCTTTCCTGTTTTAATTCTGAATTTAGATTAGAGATTAAAATAAGTATTGGCTAACCCGTTAACCAGTATTGATATCTCTCAATAGACAAGCTTCATGCTAAAAGTTACGTATTTTTTAGAGGACCTAGTGATAGTGCCATTGCTGGTACAGTCAAACCTCAGTCAAACAAACTGTTTTACCTAGAATGTAATTTTCAATGAGAAAAAGGAGGGAAATAACAACTAAAAAACCAGGAGTGTAATAAAAGAGACAAAATGCAGAGCAAGACTTGGTGTCAGTTGACATTCTGTCTTATTTTCTACACCTCTGTAATCTATAGTTTTAGAGACAGGAGGAGGACATTGAAATGAGTAGCCCTAGAACACAGTGTGAATTATCATCTCAAAATAGCAATTATGTCTTGGTTATAGCACTATACTTAGGAACACTGGAAAATGAATGGTTACATCTTAGGGAGATGTTTAGACATGAATTAACCAGTTAATCAGCTAATATATCACATTTTCTAAGCAATTTTTACTTGTTTTTTTCTTTTTCTTTTCTTTTCTTTCTTTTTTTTTTTTTCTTTTTTTGAAATGGGGTCTCACTCTGCTTGCCCAGTCTGGGGTGCAATGGTGTAATCTCAGCTCACTGCAGCCTCTACTTCCTGGTTTCAGGTGCTTCTCCCACCTCAGCCTCCTAAGTATCTGGGATTACAGATGTGTGTCACCATGCCCTGCTAATTTTTTGTATTTTTTTGTAGAGATGGGGTTTCGCTATGTTGCCCAGGCTGGTCTTGAACCCCTGGACTCAAGCAATTGGACTACCTCAGCCTCCCAGCATGCTGGGATTACAGGCATGAGCCACTGCACGTGACCAGTAATCTTGATCAGTGGTTTAATGTATTTTGTATATTCATGCAGCTCAGAAACAACAAGTTTTATGTGAAATAAAAACACCATCCTTTTAAAAGTGTTATGATTGATCCTTCTCTTTAGTGTTTCATACAAGATGAAGGTATCTCAAGGAGATTCTTCCAAGATGAGTAATGCAGCTCAACTGAGGCCAAGGTCCTGAAAGTTCATGTCAAGAACACAAAAGTGATTCTGAGATTTTTTTTTCCTGCCTCCAAGTCTCACACATTGCAGGTAGATAATCCTAGCACATTTCACAAGAAATAACTAATATCCAAACTATAAAGCTGATGTCAAGTAAGTACCTGACCTGGGATTGCTTCTCTCAGGTCCATTTACAAATCCAGTCCTCTTGACCTCTCAAGGCATCCCTTCTCATGGGTTCACATCTCTGATCATGAAAACATTGATTCTATATATCACTAATGCCTGGCATAGTCCTTCGTATTTCATGTGGGAAAGGATTGATTACCTGACTTAGCTCATAGAGTAACCTTTACTGTCTGCCTGATGAGCCAGATGATGAAAGAAATAAAAGAGAGGTCAAAATATAGGAGGAAGGAGGAAATGCTCCAGATTCCGTAGTTTCAAACACTAGAAACTCAGGTTCATTTAAGCAGAAAAGAACTTAAGTGGAAGGATATTCTGCAACTCACAGAATCAACATGAAGACTGAAAAAAAGAGGCCAAGAAGACAGGCAGAAACCAAGAAAAATTAGTCATCAAAATGACAGCCAGAACCCACAACAAAATAGAAGGCTTTTAGTAAATCTGTGGCTAGTGAACCTGGGAGAAGTATGAAAAGCTGGAGGAAAAGGCCAAAATAAGCAGCTGTTCTAGTACAGGCAAGTTGATTGATGCTCCCTCTGTGATAGAAAAGTACTAAAGTGAGCAACCTGGCTGCCTCTTCTTGCAAGATATGGTCCGACATTGGGGTGGTAATTGACTTCTGTTTGGGCACCTGCTAGGCCAGCCTTAGTCAAAGCACTGAGCCCTAGTATAGCCCTTATAATGCCACCATATGCACTGAGCAAGCCTGTGTACTGCTGGACACAGGAGGATGATGGGTGTTATAGAACAGGTCAACTTTTCCACCTTCTTACTGAGTGCCTCTATCACAGTGCATAACTTTTGATGTGCACAAATGCTTTGTGCCTCTGGATCAATTTTGAAAGGTCCCTTCATATACTTTTTTCCTAAACATTTTGCTACTTGTGTCCTCTAATCATGACCGTCCAGCCAACACATGAGTTGTTGCTCATGCATCATTATAGACAGAACATTTTATCATACAATCTATTCCATGCAAAGTGGGCAGTGAGATGTTAACCAAAGTTATTTTGATCCAAGTAGAATCATAATGGTTTTCCCTCTGCACTGAATATGGAGCCTACAACCAATGGAGGTTTAGTTTGAGCAATCTATATCTAACTTATGCTAACATATTACTTATAACTTTCCATGCTCAAATATTTTCTAATTAGACAGCTAGCCACAGGATATTCCTCTTTAGGGTGAGAGAGGAGTGACGGTGCAGCAGGAGTAAGAACCCTGGGGAGTGTGAGCAAGTGTCTCATGAGTGGTGTTTGCTGTAGGCCAGTATAGAACACTTTCCTGTGCTGATGAGGTGACAGTGGATTTCCTGGCTTAATGGCTAGATGGGTCAGACAACACTTCAGTTGCATAATGCATAGTTTGTTTTGATAGTCACCTGGTGTCTAGTGGTCAAGGTTTAATCCTTACTCAGTCCCAGTAGCAAACCAAGACTTTCTCAAAAGGAGAGTAGCAATGGAATAAAGAGACCACACTATTATTCTAAAATCTAAGCACCTCTTTCGTGACTCACTTAGGGACATTTGTTTGATTTGCCATACACACTTGGGGCACCAATTATGTCAGCTGGACCATAATTTCCGTGCAGTGTAGGCATTTGAAAGTAAAAACTTTCAAACCATTGGGTAAATGGATTGAATGAGTATGTGCAAATATTGAACATGTTGCCAATAAAACCCAGAATGGCCCACTAAGCATTTTGACTCTTAATATTAGAGAAATAAAGTATTCACATATACTTTGGAGTTTACCAGATGGCTAAACTAATAAGAGACTTTCTTAAAGTAGCAGGTCTCTATATTTTGAAAGATTTTTCCCCCCATCCTCTGGCCTACATATGTCTTAACTAGGTCTTAAAGGTACCAGCTTCAGCTTCCTCTCCAGGTCCTGCTGGCATGATGCTCCACGTTGAAGGTGAGATGGCCAAGGGCTACAGGTAGAGAATCGGCTCAGCCCTGATGTGGGATGATGAAGATGCAAAGAGAAAGGAGGTAGTCCTTTGGCTGTCAAGCAAGGCTTAGTATAGAATATAGTTTGGAGGTACTCCCAGGCCTCCGTATTTTTACCTACATTCAATTGCTCATTATTCCTGATCATTGCTGTCACTTTCACATAAATCACCTAGTGACACTAGCAATTCCACAGACCTTATTCAGAAATCCACGGAATTTAAACTTTGCATTTGGCTTTGACATTTTTTTAGATACTTACCACAAGCAGAGAAAGTCCCTGGGTCTATGCCTAGAGCTAAAATATAGAGATTTGAGCCTGTCATCTATTTCTTAAAGCTATCCAGTCCCATTAGAAGTAGCCATCTCACCCTAGTGTCTTTAAATTCTTCATGCCATTCACACTGTTCAATAGCACAGACAATTTGATCCCCTAAATCCTTATTTTCAATGGACACTTGATTAAAGATCACCATAGAAGAAATATTATGTGGCTATTTGTTATAGCTGACAGATTCCCATTCCTGCACTCATGCTGAATTTTCATTTTTTTTTAACATCAGGTAGGGCAGATAACCAACACCAGCTTCCCACATGACTATTCTGATAGCAGTTTCTGTACCAATCTGAGTTCATGGTTGCTGACAATAGAAACTAACTTTGATTAAACAGAAGAAAGTTTTGTTGAGAAGATATGAGATACTTGTTAGAATTGACCAAAAAAAAAAAAAAAAAAAAAAAAAAAAAAAAAAAAAAA